>NW_026867620.1:330098-483882 GCF_020745735.1 Hemiscyllium ocellatum | reverse complement strand
AAGTTCTATCATTAGCTGTGGTGGTATTTGAATTAATATATTTACAGCAACAATTAGTTAACTCTGAATTATCTGTTCAGTGAAATTGCTATTCTGACGTGAAATCCATGTTCTGAAGTATCTGTAGAGACAAGAACAAGTTTGCAGTCTCACTATTGAAATCTGGAAGAGTGGCCAGAAGAGAAGTGGAAACATAATGCCTGTTTTTTAAATTACTGATGCTGGGTTATTTTACAATAGCATGGAGGCAAGAGGTGGAGACCAGGATTATTACTGGGATAGTAATGAACAAGTTTTATGACAGAGAAAATACCGAGATATGCGACAGGGTCAAGGCAAAAGTGGAACTAGATGATTTGAACAATCTCCTTCCTCCTGAGGTGTTCATAAGTGAAGAGTATGAAATTCATGGAAAAGGGTTGGAGTTTGTGATTGAAAATGAAGATAATAGCTACGTAACAAAAATGGAAGCTGCTAAAAAAATCTCAGAAGGTCTGTAGAGAGAAATCAAACTGATTGTTTCGGTTGGAGTGACCCTTCCTCAGAGGAATAGTCCAGGCATGCTTCCACAGATCCTTACACATATGCTGCCAAGTCTGCGCAGCTCTTCGAGCAAATTTTGTTTTTGTCTCTTATTTACAGTCTCCGCAGTTCTTTGGGTTGTACAATAGGTTTTTTTTTGCCAAACATAGCTAACATAAATTTCAATAATCTTCGCAATGTTTGCAGAAGTAATAAATGAAAACTTACCAGGAACACCAACAATAGCGAGGATTGGATAATAACCCACTTGAATAATCATCAGTACACCTTCTATCCACAATCCTAGCCATGCCCAATCGTGAGAAAGGTAGTAAAGACCCCAGGACAAACTCCTGTCCATGATTGTAACATTCTGATCTATTGATTTCAGATTCTTATCCATGGCTGCAACATTCCCGTTTATTAATCTCAGATTCTTTCAACTCTCGACCTGGAGCTGCTGATGCCTGTCAATGTTCGATACGATAGCCCTGCTGCTACTGCGGGAAAACGGATTGAAATGTGTCCCTTTTTAATAGAAGACTGAATCCCTCCAGTGACAAAATTCCATTGAGACTGGCATTGATCGCAGTCACTAAACAAATAGCTCCAGTCAATCCCTGTCAATGTACAACATTTTATTCCACAATAACACCTGGTCTCGGTTAATTACCACAACATTGAAATTGTTCCAGAGAGATTTCGATGCGGGATGGAGGGATGATGAGGGAGAATGATGGGTGCTTACTTTTCACAGACGATATGAGATGATTCTATTGCTTTGTGCACTCGCAATCCCGCTGCCACCCGCTTAAAAAAAGCAATAGCTTTTTCTCTTTCTATGCTGATATTTCCGCCGGTGGAAATGCTGCCAGTTAAGAAAGATCTGTGGTTGCAATTGACTACACAGAAGAAGTGTAGATGTAATGATCAAAGCGCATCAACCCATCAGGATTGTCTTCAGACTGAGGTCACAATGCGTTCCTCTCACTGCATTAATAAAGGCAACGTTGGATCGTAACTCACAATACACTTCAGTACAATTTCAGCGAATCTTTGCTTGGCATAATTTTGATTTAGCGCAATGACTTTTGGATGTTTTGATCTGACTGCGAAGACAACCGATATACGTACACCTACCTTTATCTTTTAAGCCCATGGATTATAGAGTCAGATACATTACATGTATATTTGTTGAGATCTGTGAACAGTAATTTCTCCGACATTCTATGTATTAATAGATATGACATGAAACTCTGAAATTAAACATATTACGCTATCATGCATTCACTATACAAAGGACTGGATCACACATAGGTTTCCAAAGCAATTCCGAAAGTACAAATACTTTAGTCAATAATCCAATTTTCTCTATTACTTCATCTACACATTTTCTCTCCATCTCATAATCAAATTCTCACACTCTTCTCTGTGTCCCATCTCTCTTGCCTCCCTCTCTCAGCTTTGTACTATCGATCACTTTCTTTTCCTCACGATGCATGTTTGCTCCCGCCATCATCCACATTTTCTTTCTCCTCAACGTCAACTTATTCAAGAATGAAATGCAGCAAGAAAACAAGGAGATTAGGAAGCCTAATGATTAACCGTGATTATGCCCCCATGTGAAATATTATGCCTATTTCTGGGCACCACAAAGTGATGTTGAAGGAACCAAGTGATGTTGCAGAAACAATGCACAGGGTAGAGGAATGTTAGTCAATTTTATGGAATGAAGAATTTGGGTCATGGTTGCAAAAAGGAATATTGAAAGAAGATATGGTGAAACTATTCAAAATCATGCCAGGTTTGTCGAGGATAGACCGAGAAAAATAACGTATCCAAATAATGACAGAATGAAGAGCCAGCGGCAACACATACCGTTCAATTGGTAAAACAAGCGAAATAAACAGGAGGGAAAACTTCAAAGCGATAAATATTTTGCATGTACTGCATGCACAGAGAGAATACAGAATGAACTCAAATCATGGAATTGCAGAAGATAGTTGAATTATTATGTAACAAAGAAATGTACAGGACTACAGGGACAATTCAGGAGGAAGATAGAAGGGATACAGCTCAGTCTGAGCTTGAGCAGATGCGAAGGGCTGAATGACCAACATCTTCGTGTAATTAATCAGAGACATACATTAAATGCTTTCGGAACCTGGGGAGCATGGTGTCATTATTAATAAATCATACTGCAGCTGTTCAAAAATATGGTGCGGCCACATTTGGAGTATTGTGGATGGTTCTGGTCACCACATTTCAGGAAGTATGTGAAAGCTTTGTAAATGGTTCAGAATAGATTTACGAGGATGTTGCCTGGTATGGAGAGAAAGTCTTACGAGAAAAGGCTGAGGGACTTGAGATTGATTTTGTGAGAGAGGAGAGGGTTGAGAGGCGACTTAATTGAGACATATTAGATAATCAGAAGGTTATATAGGTTTGTCAGTGAGAGCCTTTTTCCACGGATGGCGATGGCTAGCACGATGTGACATTGCTTTAAATTGTGGGGTGATAGATATAGGTCAGGTGTCAGAGTTGGCTTCTTTACTCAGAGAGTAGTAAAGGAGTGGAAAGCGCTGCCTGCAATAGCAGTGGACTCTCCAACTTTAAGGGCATATAATTGTAAACTTCTAGGCATATGGAAAAGAATGGAATAATGTTGGATATTTGGGCTTCTGATTAATTCTGCATTTCGGCACAACGTTGTGGGCTGAAGGGACTGTACTGCGCTGTAATGCTCTACGTTCTATTTAAAATGAAATGGATCGCCTGAACTTCGACAATTTACGACAAATTAACAAATTACTCGTTTGTTCTAACTTCAATTTAAATAAAAGGTTCCAATATGATACAAGTTACATTGGCTCAACAGCCTGAATTTTTAGAATCATTTCAACATCTAGACTTGACAAGAAAAGCAAAACACTCGGAATGAAACAAAAATATACAATGAGAAGAGAAACTGATGGAGATGATTAGATCACAGCAGATCAGAACATGTATAAAAAAAACTGAATTTGAACATGTTGGAAGGAATATGAACTTTTTGTGCCAAAACGCTGTGTTCGACTCAAGAAGTTAAATTTGTTTCTACTGCACAAATGCTGCTAGAATTGCTGAGTTTCTCCAAAACTCGATTTCTATATTATCCTTTCTGGACGATGACAAAGCGTCTGATTTTAAACAGAAAAATGAAATAATTATTTCAGTAGACTGGCATGCATTAGGCTATGAACATTGAATTAGAAATTATGAACTTAATATATTGAAAAGTTTCCTCAATGTGGACGACATACCATTTTGTGATGACGTGCCATAAAAATGTTGAACTCAGTACATCTGACATCACAAATTCAATCCCCTGATAACAACTAATTGAAAATGATAGGGAACAAACTCTCAATGTAATGTCGGCTGAGGTGGCACTCATTCAGAAAGGTCTTACTTTTATGAGAGCTAAAGCGAAATGTTAAAATATAAGACATCTTATCATTTTAGTAGGAGATATTCTTCGTGTGTTTTGGAAGCAACTAGCAAAACGAAAGTCGATTTATCATCTCCAACAACTGTGCCGAATGTGATGGAAAGCTCCCATCTTGAACATCTATTCAGGGATACACACTCAACTCAAAATGACTTTAGAAGATTATCTGAAACAATAAAGAGATAAAATACAGCACATGGCTTATTTAAGCAATTTGTTCAAGAGGATTGGTGAGATTTGTTCTATTTGTGATGAGGATGTTTGACTAAGCATCATCACAGAAACGGCAGTAAAAAAAACTCGCCTCTGTAGGATGGGGAGCTCGTGCCATCCCGTTCACTGTGCATCAACCTATTGACTGCTCCAAAGGGGCGTTGCTAATTTCCACTACAACATTTCACCGATAGCCGTTAGTAACATAAGAATCAGCGGCTTCCATCTTACTAGTTGTAGACTGAAATCAAAATGAAAATCAGATAAATTAGGAGGAGCGGGGAAGTAGTGTGATACACATAGCAACTGCAAAATAGGAGGGTGAAGGGAGATGGTCATTGGAAGGATGTGCAACAGAATAATGGGCAATGCAAGTGAAGTAGAAGCATATGAAGATAAACGAGGAATGCAGGTGACGTGTTTGTGATAATGAAAAGCGTGTACCTGGAAAAGAGAGTTTGGTGGGTGAACAAAAATGACTGTTCAGTAAAGTTGGCATCTTGTTCACATGCAAAAGTAATAAATTATCTCTCTTTTTTCTGACATTTGCTTCTCGTTCATACTGGATCTCTATCTCTTGTGTCCATAAAATGCAGGCAACATTTGTTTCTTCCTGGCTACCTTATAACCCTCAATCGCCCCAATTGAACCTTCACGCCTCATCTTTACATAGGCCGCCCTCTACCCTTTAACAAGGGATTCCAATTCCTTATTAAACCACGGCTCCCTCACACGACCATTTCCTCCCTGCCTGACAGGTACATACTTATCAAGGACACTCAATAGTTGCCCTTTGAATAAGCTCCACATATCAATTGCACCCTTCCCTTGAAGCCTACTTTTCCAGGATACACATCCTAAGTCATGCCTCACCGCATCATAATTTTCCTGCCCCCAGCTATAACTATTGCCCTGTAGTGCACACTTATCCCTCTCCATCACTAAAGTAAAAGTCTCTGAATTGTGGTCACTGTCACCAAAGTGCTCACCTACCCTCAATTCTAATACCTGGCCTGGTTCTTTACCCAGAACCAAATCCAGTATGGCCTCACCTCTTGTTGGCTTGTCTACATATTGTGTCTGGAAACCCTCCTGCACACATTGGACAAACACCGACCCTCTAACGTACTCGAGCTATTGCTTCCTCAGTCAATATCTGGAAAGTTAAAGTCCCCCATAACAACCACCCTATTACTTTCACTCTTCTCCTGCATCATCATCGCAATCCTTTCTTCTACGTCTCTAGGACTATTAGGAGGCCTGTAGAAAACTCCGAACAGGGTGACCTCACCTTTCCTATTTCTAAGCTCAGCCCAAACTACCTCAGATGGCGAGTCTTCATCCATCGTCCTTTCCACTGCTGTAATACTATCTTTGACAAGCAATGCCACACCTCCCCCTCTTTTACCCCCACCTCTGACCCCACTAAAACATTTAAACCCTGGAACCTGCAACAACCAATCCTGTCCCTGTTCTATCCATGTCTCCGTAATAGCCACAACATCGAACTCCCAGGTACCAACCCACGCTGCAAGTTCACCTACCTTATTTCGTATACTTTTGCCTAGATTGTAGAAGAAGACTTTATAGATTTGGGAGCCTTCATTTCCCTCGTGTCAACATGTGATGCCACAGCAGTGGAAAGGACGATGGACGAAGACTCGCCATCTGAGGTAGTTTGGGCTGAGCTTAGAAATAGGAAATGTGAGGTCACCCTGTTCGGAGTTTTCTACAGGCCTCCTAACAGTCCTAGAGACGTAGGAGAAAGGATTGCGAGGATGATTCAAGTAACTATGCAGCCTCAACCACAGGTCTCTGTGTTCAACAAGTAACTGTACGCAATTACAATGTATTGATCTCCTGTTTTCCCCCATGTCTTTACTCATTATTTTTATTGCAATAATCATCCAAACACCTCTCAACTGTTTCAGTGAAACATGCGTCAACAGTTCATTCCAGCAACTAGAACTATCCATCGATTGAATACCTCAGATCACTCTGTCTTGTTTTGCAAATCACACTAAATCTGTAATTTCTGGTTATTATTCATTTAATGAGACCGAGCAGATTAGTACTGTTTACTCTATTCTACCTGTTTCGTATTTTGAAATCTACCAGCAAATCTGCACTGAGCTTTCTTCTGTCCAAAAAGAAAAATCTCGATTTCTTCTGCGTTTATGACTGAACTCCCTGATACCTGGAAGTACTCTTGTGAAGCACTTCTTCAGTTTCTCCAATGTATGACACCAAGAGTTCTGTCTGATGTTCCAGCTGAGGTTTAACAACTATTGTTTTAAAAAAAAAGCACATAAACTCCTTGGCATGTACTCGATATCCACGCATATAAAACCAAGAATACTTTATGTTTTACTTATCAGTCTCTTTTCTTGTCTTGCACATATGCATCCTTACCCCTTTTCGTTCTTTTTTCTTCACATTGCATGTTCTATTTTATATGGTCGTTTCAATGCTGGCAAATTGCGATGGCTCACACTTCACTGCTTTCAAATTCTTCCCCCACTTCACAATGCACTCCAGCATTTGCCAATGTCATTTTGGAGTTCTACACTGCCTTCCTCACAGTTACGATTTCTCTCAGTTTCACGTTAATGGTGATTTTTGAAATTGACCAATACTCCTGATCACTCATATACACATATGAAAACAAATGAGGGTCCAAAAACCTTCCTCAATCCTAAGTAAAATATTTATGGACCATTTATTTTTGTTTCCTATTACTCATCTATTGTTATGTCGACATTTCTGCAGTCCCTTTTGTTCTATGATATGGAATTTTCCAGCGAAGGTTTGTTGAAAGGTATTTGATGAAGCACCTTCTGAACGTTCATGTTCATCACATGAACAACGTTACAATCACTAATTTCCTTTTGAAATAACTCATTGTCGAATTGTTCAATCCCAACAAAGGGCAGATAAGTGCTAACCACATTGCTGTGTATCTGGAGTAATATGCAGACCAGATGAGGTGAGGATGGCAGTTTCTTTCGCAAATGGACATGAGTGAACGAGGTGTTTGTTTTGAGCCAATCGACAATCGTCTCATGGGCATCATTAAACTGTTAATTCCAGTTCGTTTTAAAATTTAAGTTCTACCATATGCCATGACAGAACCTCTTCAAGATAACTACAACAAATTTGCCAAGCATGATTTCCTATTTAGAATCCAATTCTGACTTTTCCTACATCACACATCCTTTTTCATGTCAATTTCAATATCAGCCCAAAAAATTGCTTGTGAAAGCTTTCTAACCAGTGATGATGAAAATAATGTATTGCAATTGCTGGACTAATCCAAACAAGCTTTCTTGGACACTGTGATTCAGTGGTTAGCACTGATGTCACACAGCGCTTGGGTCCCACGTTCCATTGTAGCCTTGGGAAACTGTATGTGCGGAGTTGGTATATTCGCCCCGTGTCTGCCTGGGATTCCTCCGGTTTCCTCCCACTTCCCAAAGATGTGCGAGCCAGCTGAATGTGCATGCTAAATTGGCCGCAGTGTTAGGTGCATTAGTCAGACGGAAATGGGACTGTGTGGGTTACTTTTTGGAGGGTCTGTGTGGCCTTGTTGGGCCGAAGGGTCTATTTCCACACTCTAGGGAATCTAATTTAAACTTTCCAGTCTTATGTTTTCTCCCCTACGTCTGGGTTAGAATCACAGATTATTGACAGTGCCCCTTCAACACCTGTATTCATATCTTTTAAAATCCTTGAATGTATCTGATCAATTTCTGGCATTTTCCAAATTTAAGTGCCAACTGGCTCTAAAGTACAACAAAGATTGTCAAACTTACACTTCATGGTTTCAGATTGACTGCAGAAATCTGTGCTGCAGGGGGACTTGAGAGCCCTTCTCCCTAAATCTGGGTAAGGTTGATACAGCTTGGGCACGTCAAAAAGAAGGCGAATGGAATTCTGATATTTATTTCAAAAGGAATGGAAAATAAAAAATAGGTAATTCGTTGAAAATTATATAGAAGCTATTCGGCAAAACACACCGAGAACAATATAAACAGGTTTGGTCTTGTACCTGCAGAGAAAACGTTTTTACATTGATTGCAGTTGAGAGAATATTCAATAGGTTGGTCCTCAGTGAGAATTTCATGTGGAAAGGTGAAGTAGATTGAACTTGAACGCATTATAATTTAGATCGATAATGCGAATTTATTGACAGATAAAGAATCTTCACGGATTTTCGAGAACATTGTAGATACTTGGAAGTTGGTTCCCTAGCGCAAAGATTTAGAACCATAGGACATAAAATGACTGTAAAGGCTCACTCATTGAGGGATATTAAAATAAATCTGTTCTGTCAGTGGGTAAGGAACATCCATCTGCAGGAAAAGTGCAGGTAACAGGATTTGTTACCTTTCCTTAATTGTGCAGATCTGCTGAAAACATTAGGATTGACAAGATTTTGAGTAAAATTTGCTGTCCATCAAAACTGTTCAGTCTGATCTGCATTTTGTATGATCGTATACCGGTACTCTACAGTCTAACAGCACTATATCCGTAGTTACAGCATGACGTATGCAGTGAATCAGATGGCATCCCGAAATCGACAGTTCACAAGGACGCTTGATCATCAGAGAATATCAATAGTTTCTTTCAGGGAGAGAGAACAGTTTGACAGTTAATGATGAAATAAGGAGAGAGATGGGTGTGTTTAAAGTTTTGAAGGGGATTATATTAAGTCACTGCTTTCCAAATTTATCCCACTCTGACCCCTTTTTGTCATGCCTCAGAATCAGTGTCACTCATAGTTAAGTAAATTTTTGGAACCTAGGTCTTATATTAGCTGAGCAGTGGAGCAAGAGGCAGCAGCTGAGATGTTACTAACAGATGTTACTAAGCATTTGGACTTGCCTTATTCATGCAAATATATCCCGATTTGTCATCTTTCATATTTTGCAAATGACTTCAATATAACAGGATCATGATAATTGATGTAATACGACTGTGATTATGAAATGTAATAATTTTGTTATAGAACCTGGAATAGCGAACTTCATTGTGCAGTACAGGCCCTTCTAACCTCGATGTTGCACCGACCCGTGGAACCAATCAGAAGCGCCTCTGATCTACACCATTCAATTCTTGCCCATATATTTATGCAATGACTATTTAAATGCAATTTAATCTGGCGAGTCTACAACTGTTGCAAGTAGTGTGTTCCATGCCCCTACTACTCTCTGAGCAAAGAAACAACCCCTGACATCTGTCGTATTTCTGTCAACATTCAATTTAAAGCTATGTCATTTCGTTTTAGATATTGCCATCTTTGGGAAAAGGCCCCCATTGTCTAAACTACCTAACCCCCTGATTATCTTACATGACTCAACTAAGTCATCTTTCAACCTTCTTCTCTCCAACAAAAATAGCCTCAAGTCCAGCAGCCTTTCGTCGAAACTCAATCCCTCCAACAATAAATGTGAACAAATTGTCTCCTTAAAAACTCGAACAACCTGGGTGACAACTTTCAAGGATCTATGTGCCTGGACAACGAGATATTTCTGCTCAACTACAATACCAACATTCTTACCAGTGCTCTGCATTCGTTTTACACCTTCCAAAGTGAATCACCTCACACGTTTCCGCATTAAGCTCCATTTGCCACCTGTCACCCCAGCTCTGCAGCTTATCCATGTCTCTCTGTAACCTAAAACATCCTTTGTCACTATTCACAACTCCACCGATCTTAGTGTCATCCGCAAATTTACTAACCCATCCTTCTATTCCCTCATCCAGGTCACTTATAAAAATGACAAACAACATTGCACCCAAAACAGATCGTTGCAGTACCCCACTCGTAACTGAACTCCAGGATGAATATTTTCCATGAACCACTGCCCTCTGTCTTCTTTAAGCTATTGGCTTTGCATAGATGGTGCAATTATTACCAGTTGTTGAAGGAAGAAGCAATTGTTAATTAGTGCGACAAGAACTGAGCAAATAATTAAACCTTGACTCATTATAAATAAATATAATAAAACGTGAAAGTACAGAATGAGACCTTTTGGCGCATTATGCTTGTACTGTCCCGGAAAATCCTGGACATTTATCGGCTCCCGTCTTATTTCTCCTTTGCCTTTTAAACATTTCATTATTGAGCAAAACTCCAAGTCACTTTCGAAAGATCTGCTTCCACCAGACTTCAGATCCTTCAGATCAACAGGACTTAGTGTGAGATCATCTCCTATCATCCCCTCGTGGACTTCTGTCATTTATTCTAAAGTGATGTTTTGTGGTTACTGACCATTTCGCAGTGAAAACAATTTCTTCACGTGGAGATGAAAACGCCTGAAATCTTTCTATGGCTAGATAAAATCTATCTTTAACATCTATGCTTCTCTCTGTGATATGTGATCAGCAACGTGTTGTGAGGTTAAATGTAACACAGCAATTGAGTTTTTGAGTCTCATGCATTTCCCCTGGCGAAGGATGGAGCTGGTGGCTCAGGAACAGAGTTGTAGTAATGAATAAAGATAATGGCTTTACCTTCTCCGTTTTTACTAGGAGGAATTTTGTGTTTATGTGTCATTTTATGCACAATAATGTATTTAAAATAATTTTGTGACATGTCGTCAGTGTACGGATGTAAACTAACACCGTTCAGTTGATGCTGTCCAGTGATGAGACATGAGGGAGAGGCCTCGGAGAATTCCGTGGAGGACAACCTGGGAATCGAATTCAGGGATTCAGAAGTGGGACAAATGGACAATTGATCACTGACAGGACATAAAGGGAGAAAGGAGAGAAATTCGAGAATAATACGAGTCGACAATTCAAATAAGAACTTTAGAGGCAGTTTGGCCTGTTGCGCAATCGGAAGAGAGGCAACTGATTAGATGGTCACACTATTAGTGATAAAGTCCATCAGCTCCTCACTTGTTGTTGGAGTGGATGACTGAAGAATGCCTTCAAAATGGAGCAGAAGTAGTCCATTCCACATTTGAGCCTGCGCAATTATTCAGTGATAGTTGATCATTTCTTTCCTGCATTATTCCCATTTCCCATCATGTCGTTTGCCTCAATGATTAAGATTCTATGAATCTCTGGTTTAAGGATTTCTTAAGATTTAGCACCATCTGAATGAAATGTTCCTCTTCAACCTGATCTTCAATGGCTTACCGTTATTCTCAGACTATGTCCTCTGGTTCAAGACGCAACAGCTGGGAAGAAATTGATGCACATTCACCTGGACGAATACTGTAAATTTCAATGAGATTACCACTCATATCTAAACATTATGATCCAAGTAAATGGCAATACTGCACAGGTCAGATCTCAGCGTGAAACCTTGTTTTACCGATTATACGTTCTATTTATGCAGTTTGGATAGGATGCTGGTTAATTTCTGAACACAATTCCATGAGGCTTCCAATGTTCTTTCAATGAAACAGAACAAATTCTTTTCACAAAATAATACGAGCTCTGACGTTTCACCATGGCTGCTGGTTACCGTGATGTGGTTATGTTCACCGACCTGGCAACTTTATTTTGCAACGTTTAGTCCCGTGGCCAGGTGACATCTCCAGTGCTTTGGAGCCGCCTGTGAAGGGCTGCCATACTGTATCTTCTGGAATTTATTTGGTTCTGTTCTGTTTGCTTCCCGTCTCCCGTTCTGGTTGTTCATTGTACTGGCTGGTTTATTGTGTCTCTGTCTATGTGCTGTTGATGGAGTCCGTTGACGAGTGCCATGCCTCAAGAAATTCTCCCGCAGTGATCTGTTTCGCTTGTGTTGTCCCAGGCGAAATTGTGGTCCTTGCCATCTGCCCGTATAGCAACTAGTTACAGCTGGTCGTGGTGTTTTGTGGTTACTAGGTGTTTGTGGTTGTGCATTGCTAGTTGTCTGCCTGTTTGTCCTATACAGAGTTTCATGATGTCTGGGCATGAAATCTTGTAGATTTCGTTAGTATTGCACATGATGGATATCGAGTCCTTATTTCTGTTGCATTGTCGAAGCGTGACCATCAGGCAACTCAACACGGACATCTACTATAAAGCCACCAACTCTCACAGATAATTGGACTGTACATTCTCCTATATTGCCACCTATAAAAACGCTTTCCCTTATTTTCAATTCCCCCATCTTTGCTGCATCTGCTCCCAGAAGGACAATTTCCACGACAGAACATGCCAGATTGCCTCCTTCTTCAAATAAGGCAATTTCCCCTACCATGTGGTCAATGATACTCTCCAAAACATCTCACCCACTTCCCACACGGCTGCCCTCTAACATCCCCCCTCCAACCGCAACACGGACAGAACACTCTGGTCTTTACCTTTCAACACACAAGTCTCCGGATACCTTGTCTTAATCCTCTGCCATTTGCGCCAGCTGCGTACACACTCCACAACGAGGGATATATTCCCCCCACCCACCCATATCTGTGTTCTGTAAATTCCTTAACGACGCTCTTGGTAAGTTCATGCCCCCCACAATCACCCTTCCCTCCCGAAACCTACTCCTGAGAATGCAAGAATCACACAACCTGCACCAATACTTGCCCCTTGTTTCTGCTGAAGGCCCCAACAGTGCCTCTAACATCCGTTCAGAAATTTGCCTGCACTTCCATACATGCCATTTACTGTATCCATTGCTCCCAATGTGGTCTCCTCTACATCTGGACGACAGTATGGCGACTTGCAGTAAGTTTCAGAGAACATTTCTAGGAGACACTGATGAAGCAACCCCACCGCCACATGGCCGAACACTTTAACTTCAGCTCCCACTTCTCCAACGACATGCAGGTCCTGGGCCTCCTCCATTGTCAGACACTTACTATCCGACTCCTGGAGGAAGAAGTCCTCATGGTCTATCATGGGAACATCCAACTATGCGGGATCAACTTGGATTTCACCAGTTTCCCCATTTCCCCTCCCCTCACCTTATCCCAGATTCAAACTTCCAACTCGGCACCACCCTTTTGATCTGTCCAACTGACCATCTTCCTTCCCACCTATCAGCTCCACCCTACTCTCTGACCTATCCATTTCACCCACACCTTTATCTCCCTATCATACTCCTAATTACCTTCCCCCCACCCCATCCCCACGCCGCTCCCATTTATCTCTCAGCTCTCTTGGTCCACAAGCCTCGTTCCTGATAGAGAACTTTTGATCGATAGGCTGATTCTTCTGCTCCTCAGATGAAGTTGTCGGGATATCCGCTCTTGGGGAAAAAAAGCCTTTTTCCAAGTATGGGAACGGCAAACACGAGGGGACACAATTTTGAAGTGAGGGGAGATAGGTCTAAGACAGATGTCAGAGGAAGTTCCTTTCCTCAGAGAGTAGTAAGGGTATGGAATGCTTTGCCTGCAATGGTAGTAGATTCGCCATTGGACAAGCATATGGACGTGCATAGAATAATGCAGGGGGGATGGGCTTCAGATTAGTATGACAGGGAGGCGCAACATCAAGTGCTGATCGGCTTGTACTGCGCTGTAATGTTCTATGTTCTATGTTATGTGGAGGTGTTCTTTTTCTTCACTTCGCAGGTCGGAAGTGCTGCAAGATTTTATAGCCCTACTTAACATGGTCCTAATATAGCTTCTCTTGCGTGTACAAAGTTAAAAATCAAACAACACTAGGTTAGGGTCCAACAGGTTTATTTGGAAGCACTAGCTTTCGGAGCGCTGCTCCTTCATCAGGTAGTTGTGGAGTATAAGACCGTAAGACACAACATTTATAGCAAATGTTTGCAGGGTGATGATACTGAAATTACATGTTGTAAAAGGACTGGAATTATATATTGAAAAAGAGAGAGAGAGACTCTAAAAATACTCAAAAATGTCAATAATAACATCATAGTGTCAGCGGATAATGGCAGAATAATGGGTCTACGGGACAAGTCCAATACATTCAGATTGCAGGGAAACAATTTGTAGATAGCGACACCCACCTGCAGAGTGACCCTACGCCACGTCAAAACAATAGAATCAACGAAACACTACAGAACCAATTAAAAACACCTTAAAAAAATGCACATCCATGAAAATCATGCAGCCACTAAATGCCACGACCAGCTGTCCCAAGCAGCTAATTACCCACAGATGCCAAGGTCCACAAATTCGACTGGGACATCGCAACGATCATAACACGAGCTAAACAGAGGACAGCCTGAGAATTTATAGAGGCATGCCAATTATCCACGGATTCCATCAGCCATCATATAGAAGTAGACCCAATATACTGGCCACGACAGTGAACAACTGGAACAGTAAACCAGAAGGAGCAAAAACGGAGCCAAAAATGTTCCAGAAGACATAGTACAGCAGCGATTCACAGGAGGATCCAAAACACTGAAGACATCACCTGGACAAGGCGGTACGATTGCAATTCCATTTGCCAGCTTGGCGAACACACATAAAAACACGCCAATAAAAGGCTCTGTTTCCTCACAAATTATGATTATAGGCCCCCCCAAATATTGCAAATTCAGAAGGCTGCACTTTATTAACTAACGAACCAATGCATAGTGCCGGATGTGACTAACGACAAAGCCCAACACCTGCAGTCACGCGTGAACTCGCTGATAACTCTGTAAGAGTGTTTTCTGAGTGAATATTTTCCCACACGCACTTCAAGTGATAAGTCTCTCCCAAGTGCGAACTCACTGGTGTGCTGTGATGTGAAATGATTGTTTGAAAGCAGTTCCACAAGCAAACAAACTCTTAAAGGGGTGCTTTGAGTGCGAACACTTTTATGTTTCATCAGATAGCCAGAACTCGGAAAGCACTTCCCGCAGTCCAGGCATTGAAAAAGTGTATTGTGATGACCAAGGGAATTCACTGCCACACGCACTGCATGTGAACAGTTTCTCTCCAATGTGAATTCACTCGGAAACAGTAATTTCATATAAAGTTTGATTATTTGCCTGCATGGAAAGCATCTGAATCTTCGTCCCTCAGGGTGCATCAATGGGCAGTTCCATAGAACATTTAAACTCTTCCCACAATCTGTACATTTAACAGGTGCATCCCAACTGTGAACTTGCTGGAGGTTCATGAGGTGGAAAAATGAATGGCTATTTTTCCACACTCAAAGGACGTGAATAGTCTCTCCCCAGTGTGACTTTGCCCATGGATCTCCAGTTCAGACAAGAATCTGAATCCTTTGTCGCAGTTCTCACCCCAGTGTGACTGTGTTAATGTATTTCCACCTCAGACTAGACTAGATTCCTTCCCAAACTGTCCAAATTTCCATTGTCTCGCCTCGGTATGATTGTACCTATTTCCCGACAGACCAGACGACTGCTCGAAGCCTTGTCAACAAACAGAACACGTGAAAGGTTTCTCTTCACTTTGTGAACTGTGACCATTCCTTCCATGTTGAGAATCCAGTTAATTCTGGTTGTGATAAATTGAATACATCGATCAGATTCTGTGTTGCTGCTGGATCTGTGTTCCCTGACTGTAATTGCTCTTCCTCTGGCTGCCTCTGAAACTGTTTTAAATCAGAAAACAAACAATGAAACAGCACCCACAGAAATACAAATGTCGGCTGTGGCATTAAACTGAATGAAAATGCTAATTGATTTTCCGAAGAGGGTTCACTGGACACCAAACAATAACACTGCTTTCTCTCCACAGATGCTGATAGACCACTGAACTTCTCCATGAATTTCTCATTTCATGAACTTGAAACTTGTCAGAATGGCCTAAAATAAATTAGGAAGAGAAGCTGCCGCCTAGTTCTAACATGGAAAACTCTGGCTCTAAAGGATGAAACAAGGAGGGAATTGAGAGAAGCAGTGGCAAAGGAAGCAGATGGCATATAGTTACAATTCGGCTATGCCTTGACTGAATTTTACAAACTCTCATCTGGAAGGACGAGGGTAGGCGAATGTTTTGGACACCATGACTCCAAGGTTCCTGCAAATCTCAAATACACCTGATGTGTCTGATATCTAAAACTGAATGATCAGATATACCTTTCATTGAAACACGAGAAAGATGAAAGCAGCAATATTCAGTCTCTGTTACAAGTTCCATCCAGAAGAAAGGTGTGATTCCCAATCTACAGCAAACAACATATTCACGTCATCACCAAGGCCACCTCCTTCCAACTCAGTGATATCACGCAACGCCACTCTCGACTCAGCTTCTCTGGTTTTGATTCATGTCAGTTCTCCTTTTGTTTCTGGAATTAATCATTCCCCTGCCCTCCCTGTTAGCCTTACTCATTCAACGTCTCTGTAATTTAGGAGAGATCGAAAATAACGCTATTTGTGTCTGACATCGGGCAGCAGCAAATACCTCGTGTCCATCCAAAGTTTTAAAAGAAACTCTGAAAATCCAGAACTTTAAGTAAGAAGAGGCAAAAGCTGCTGAAACACTGAACAAAGAACATGCTGGAAGTGTTCGTTGAGACTTGGCAGACATATGAGCATTTCTTAGAGGCAGTAGCAGAAATGAATGGATTTATTGAAACAGATTCACCTTCTGACACAGTCACAGCTAGTCAGCTCAAACAACTAAACAATAACATCAAAGTGCTAATATAGAATATTAAATCACACAACAAGTGCTGAAAATGATTTGCAATTTTCTGAAAGAGTAACAGCTGAGAAGTGGAAAATAATTCAAATAGTGTTTTTTTTCATTTGGAGGAATAAGCTGGAACCTTGATATGTTCTCAGTCTATGATCTACATAGAAAGCGAGGTTCCGGTGAATTAGACTAAATGTGAAAAAGGAAACGAAGGAACTGCCAGCTGTCAGTGCAGCATGAATTCGCCCTGTTGGGGAATGGTCGGCTAGAGCCCTAAGATGGTAGCTGTCATTTTAGACTTCACGTTCTGAGGCGTTACCAAGCTCATCATTCAGTTAGCGGTGTCACCACAAGAGACTGTACCCTGCTGCTATTGTTCAGAAACAGGTTTCTGAGTGAAAACCATCTTCGCTTTGCTGAAAGTGCTGGAGACAAATATATACGTGCAGCCGAATGTACGATGAATCATAACGTTTTCAAAGGTACTTGTTCCACTGTAACACTACACCAACAAAACTCTCCAGAGTCTTAGAGTGAGAATGGCAACACCCTGAGTGCGACTGACAGTATGGGTTTCATGTCAAATGTAGTTGAACCAGAATGAACTGAATCTGAAAATTCTGATAAAAATATTTCAGGAAAATCGCCCTGACAATTATCAGTAAACAAGGAAAGTGATCTACTTGTGTGACCTTGTGTTACGCAATATTGGAGGGGAACGAATGTGAATTTTCAGTGGAGAACAGAATTATATGGATAAACGGTGAAGTGAAATGTTAGTGGAACAGAGAGTGCTGTTTGGTCCAAGATGGCTCTCACATCTTCCATTTCCTTCAGAAAACATAGCAACAATCTAAAAAGAGACTCCAATCAAATGTGGAGGGAAAGTAAATATTTCAGTTCCTGTGTTCCTCCTCAGGAAACTTGTTTCTTAATTTAGTCCTTTCACATATCCCCAACTTGTCACTACCATCACTTTTATGGTTGACTGTCTGTTGTCTTCCCCGACCACTGATTTTCCCTTTATTAATGCTTCCTCTTTCCCTTTTCTCGTCTCTAGATTTGGTTGAAACCTGTTCCATCTCCGACTTTTGCCAGTTCTGATTGCGGGAATTGTGGGATCATCATGCTGAAAATTACTGTGTGTCCAGAAAACTTTCGAAAATGAAACATAGGAGCAGAATCCATCCTATTCGGACAAGCGTGTCTGGTCCACTTTTGAAAAATGCTGATATATTTCTCAACGATATTCCCTTCATGAACCATGATAACCATATTCGCTATTTTTTAAAGGAGACATTAAAGACATTAAAGTCAGTGGTGCATGAAACACTTGATTTCATGGTCATGTATTCAAGTTCACGCTGGAACTTTTCTTTCTGAGTTGAAGCCCAGGTCTTTATTGCTGCAGCAGTATCACCTGCCAAGCAATTTGATTGACCTGCGGTTATTTTTCATATCGCTATTGATGGTTTCCCATTTCAAACTGTTTCTGTTTTATTGGAAGTGCCAGAGGCAAGTTTATAAGTGCAGCCGAATGCAAAATAAATGTTTGGATTGGTGAGCATGGAGAAACATACATAAAGCATAAAACAGAGAAGCAGAATTAGCAAATTCCGACATTAAGTCTGCTCTACTTTTCGATCATGGCTGATATGTTTCTCAAATCCATTTTCCTGTCTTCTCCCTGGGTTATTCTTGTTCGGCTTACTTCATTATTTTCCGAAAATGGGAGATGAAGCTCCCCCGTCAGCCGAGCTAGTTCAGTCAATAGCACCTATGACTGTCAAGTGCAGAAATGTTAGTTCAAACACAGTACTGTGTGCTTATAGCATGAAATTTGCTTTCTGAGCTTGAAACCTAATATCTTTTTTCTCTGACAGTGTCAACAATCAAAGTGGTGATTGTCTAAATAACTGTATATGCCAAATGCAGAACATTGTGATTGTAAAAGCGGTATCTAAACCATTTAGAAGGTTTGCAATCAGCAATAAGACAAGTGGATTGATTTTTGGTCAGGAGATTATGATCAAGGAAACTGAGAAATCCAAATTTTCACAAGAACGTTGTTTAGCATCTGCTCAAGGCTTCAGCAGATGTGCACAAAAGGATGAATGTAGCAACGACAACAGCAACACAACAAAGATTTTCTCCCTGTTGCTGCCAACCGATGATTTTATATTCTATGTCAATTATCAGTCATGGATAATGAAGGGAGTTTCTTTTTTCTTCTTACATGACATGACGAATAATGAGAAGAGAGACTATGCATTGAGACTGAAAATGATGTCATTTCTTCTAACAAAACCATATTCATGCCGGCTTTTTATTTTCACAGTGCAGTGTCATGAACATCAAATGAACAAGGAAAGCCAGAAATAAGAGACTATCTTTCCTTTTATTATTGTTCATACCAGTTTTCGGATTTCTATCATTGTCCTGGAAGCTGTTTTTCCATGTCTGCTCTATCAAACAAGCCACACAGCTCCTCCACCATCATCATGTCCTCTGTGTCTCTGCCAACCATTTCCCCAACACATTCACTCAATGATTACCACCAATTCCACAAAATCTCAGGTTCAACTTTTATTCATTCTAAAATGAAGAGGTCCAATCCCAAGAATCTTTCTACAAATCCTCATCAGAGAAGTACGATGCAGTTTTAAAAAATATCGTCAGTTGTATGTTGGGAAATTGGACGGAAGAAAACAGAAAACCAATCTCTAGATTCCTGAATCTTTCTCAGCTCGGTGGAAAACGGAATAAGAAGAAAAGTGACCATTGACCACAAACATTAAAATGACCTTTCAATTTATTTAATATGCTGGAATATTGCGTCTGAGATTCTCAGTCACATTGATTAAAATGTGAATTTGAAGTCAAACATTTTGTTTCATGCATATAGGGAATTCTAAACTTGTCTCGATTTCTGGACACCAGTATGATTGGGAACAGAAAAGACACTGAAAGACTTGAAGCTAGACTGCCCCGATTGAAAGGGGAAGCTGGATCCAGGAGACATGAATGTGTCTGCAGGAGGCATGATCAGCCTGTTCCTATTGCAATGAAGTTGTGGACGTATACTGTTACTTTGACAGAGCTGGTATTACTGGCTGAGGCAGAGTATGCTGAAAGATTTTAAAATGTATCAGTGGATTGAGACAAATACCTGGACCTGTGTAGCCATGACATACAAACAAATTCAATTTCCGCCCGCCCATCAGTTGAAATTATGCCCCAAATACCAAGAATACAACCAAATGTCAATTTAGTATTTCAGCAGCATCGAACCAATGAAATGATCCGACATCTTGGGTATAATATCGAACATTTTGAACAGTCAGAGAGAGAACAGCAAAGAGCGCCATAAAACATAGGTGGCCTGCTGAGTCGCTCTCTGTAAGGTCGTTGTTCTTCTGAAGACCTGTGAGGCAGAAGACTGAAGAGAAGACAATCTAGAGAAATCCACAAACAAAGTTCGACATCCAAAGACGAAAATGGTTGAAAAAATGAATGCCATGAATGGGCGGCACGGTGTCTCAGTGGTTAGCCCTGCTGCCTCACAGCGCCAGGAACCTGGGTTCAATTTTCAACTATCTGTGTGGAGTTTGCACGTTCTCCCCGTGTGTGCGTGGGTTTCCTTCGGCTGCTCCGGTTTCCTCCCACGTCCAAGATTGTGCAGATTAGTTGAATTGGCCATGCTAATTTGCCCGTAGTGTTAGGTGCATTAGTCATGGGGTAATGGTTCTGGATGGGTTGCTCTACGGAGGGTCAGTGTGGACTTGTTGGATCAAAGGGCCTGTTTTCAAATTGTATGGAATCTAATCTAAATTTAAGAGGGGATTGATTGGACAAACCTTGTATATTGGGAAGTAGAAATAAGTTTAAGAGAAAGGAATTACAGATAGTCACTATTTAATTTTCTCTTCTGCATTTAAAGAACAAATTTTTAAAAGATTTTCCTGAAGAAGTGGGATCCAGGATAGTTCTTTGACACTTAAAATTTAATGGATTATGAAGTGTGGTGAGCTGTTTCAATGTGGCTGGTTTAAATTAGCACAGGGGTTTACTCCGTGTTGTAACAACTTTGGTACTGGTCGTCAGGATTTGAAGAACTGGGATCGTGGATTCGTGGCTTTAACAGGTTTAGACTAGATCCCGTCTGAGATTTGGACGGATTTGGATTGACGTGGGATACAAAAATGGAACAATAGATTTGAAGACTTGCTGGAAAGTGTCCTAAATCGTTAATTAAAACGTTGGTGAGACAATGTTATTAATTTCGGTGATTTGTCGTTGCTTAAATTAAAAGTGAGGTAAGTGCATCCTAAAATTGTTAACCAGGTTCTGGGGATAGAAGATGATTCTCAAATTTACGAAGAATGTCAGAAGGAAAGCAAAAAGGCCATGCATTCAGAATTGCCAAAGAAGTTAGATTTTGGTTTAACCAAGCGCAAAAGTAATGTTGACATTGTAAGTGATTTTCTCAAACACTTATGTGTGTAAGACAAACGAACAAGTGCAGTAGAGTTAGAAAAGAAAAACCTTAAATTACAACTAAGGAAAATGGAAGGAGATAATAATCAAAGGGAGAGAGAGAAATAAGAGACAGATAAAGGAAAAAAACAGAGAGAAAGGTTCTTACCTGGGCAAAGAGAGAGAAGAAAAAATTGGAGAGAGAACAAAGGGAGAGAGAAAGAAAGAGAACTTTCTTAGCTGAGCAAAAAGAGAGAGAGAATTTCAATTGAGCAGTTGCGACTTAGTTAGCAAAATAAAGGTAATAGGATGGCGATTAAAAGGGGTGGTAGTGATATAAACAAACATGTCAAAACTGCCTCATTTTGATGAGAAAGATGTCGAAGCCTTCTTTAGTTCATTTGACAATTTGGCTCGGCAGTTTGGTACTGGCCTTACACTATTTTAATGCGTATGTCATGAACAATGTGTCGGAGATGGTTGTGTACACGGATCACAATCCTCTTACATTCTTATAACGCTTTAAAAACAAGAATATGAGACTATTTCTATCGAATCTCATGTCACTGTTTCCATGCTGTCAGGTATCTAACCTAACCTACAGTTTTGTTTTAAAATATTGACATTGTGCATATTGTGGTTTGTAAGAATATAATTGCAGATATATTATTGCGAGTTAACTGGTGAAATTTGAATGGGGATTGCATTTATACCATGTTCCCAAATATGTATGTTAAGGTGAACTCAGGTGAAAGATAACAGCATGTTTAATCTGGTTAAAGATTAGGATCTTTGCTTTTCTTAAAGAGTGTGGTATTATAAGGTTATGGGTGTACTGTACCTTTAAGGGAATTGAACTTTCTGGCGAGCACAGTGTTCCGAACAAGATAACAATGTGACACTTTTTTCACACAACTAGCTAAGAGCTGTGTTGCCTGGATACAAAAACAAACTCAAATTCAAGTAGTTCGAATTACGCCCCAAGAAATCAAACTCCAAAAGTATTTTAACAATATTAAAAAAAAAAGATCTAATGCTGTGAGGGATAAATGTTAGAGATTTTGAACAGTTACACATACCGGCAAAGAGGATCAACCAAAACAGAACAACGCAGACTGCCTGCAGGACTGCTTTCTTAAAAGTGTCAATGACCTGTGAAGCAGGATCTCTGATGAGAAGAAAAGAAGAGGGAGGAAACTATATAGAGAACTCTCTGATAAGCTGAGTTTTTTTTTGTAAATCGTACACGGGATTTCTTTTTATCTGTTCAGTAGTGTAGCGGCAATTAAAAGATGGGTTTATAGAAAGGAGTTGTGAATCGTTGTTAGCTAACTATTCTCTGTTAGGCTAAAAAAATAAAGTTGTTAATTTTGCTTTACAAGAAAACATTACAAGGAATTTGCCCGACTCAAGGGATGCAGTTATGGGAAGAATTTGGACAAACAAAGGCTGTTATCTTCAGAGTGCAGGAGACTGAGAGGGGATATTACAGAAGTGTGTAAGGTCATGACAGGCATGGATAGGATGAATGCACTCAGTCTTTTTGCCCAGGGGTTTTGAAGCGAGTACTAGAGGATAGCAGGTGAAGATTCGGGTGGAAGGAATGACCGGGAAGCAGAGGGGAAATGCGTTTACACTGAGGCCATTCACATTCGGGAGGAACTAACAGCGGAAGTGTTTGAGGTGGGCATTCTAAGATCAATTAAAAAGCATTTGGACAAATACACGGACAGGATAACTTTAAATTGAAATTGGACAAGCACAAAGAAATGAGGTTAGCATAGATTGTCAATTCTGGCCGTCTTGGACCAGTATGGACCGAAGGTGCTGCATTTGTGTTTGAGGACTCGATGACCCAATGATTCTATGTCATTTTCCTTCCCAGATAATAAACTAGATAAGTCACTGCGCCGAGCTAAAGTCGTACAAACAATCCATCTCATGGGTTTTTGTGATGTACGTTGAGTAATGATTTCATCAGGGAATTCTTTATCACGAGAACTAGTTTTGATTTACCCTATCTCAACATCAAGACTGCACAGTTGGAGGATAGCGAGATCCATATTCATGAAGGTGCCCACAAGTTTGGTGCTTTGAGGGTGCAGTGCTGAATGCTGAGTCATCATGCCTCCAGAAAGGTTAAAAAGAAAGAAGATAATGTTTGATGAAACAAATACAAATGGAACGTCTAGATTTTTTTTTATTTGTACACTGGTCACTAAGCTGGCAATATTCAAAGTACACGTGGGCATGCTATCACACTAAATATGTCGCTTTTATCTGGTCTTAATGGACGTGAAGGAGTCCTTCACTGTGAATGTGGAAACCACATTTGGATATAATTGCAACAATTTCACGAAGCATTTGTCAATCATGGATACAATAGGATGTAACAGAGATATCAGTTTTGTGTGTCCAATGTAACCTAGAATTGGTGGGTGCAGTGAACCGTGAGAACAAATTTTATCATGGACACCAATAGGCAGGTTAGCACTTGCACACGATCAATAAGCTAATCATTAATGAATCCCATGACATGGGTTTCGGTGCTGGTGAGATACCAGATATGTAGGCCCGACATCCTGACGATTGGTGAGCCGTATCACATAACATTAACATGTCAATTTGACCATTTTCTCCTGACATCAACCTGCCCGTGCACAAACAACCAATGCTTCTGAGACTAAATAGAAGTGATTCTGCTTTGGAAATCAGTTACTAAATAGAATGAACCTTGCTGAGAGTGAAAATGGAAACGAATTTAAGATGAACAACTGGGGTGGCAGCGTGGTGCATTTGTGCATGAAATAGAAGCTGCAAATATAAATACACATGTCTCATGTAGGCAGAAGGAATTTTTTACAGATATTTTAATTCTTTGATAAGAACGGCATTGTGGAAACAGAACAGCATTGTGGAAACAGCCAAACTCTGCTGTATCCCCATGGCGACACCCTGACTAATCAGAGTCCACCTATCTGGCCTGAGGATTAAGATGTACAGCAAACGGTTTTTGCTGCATCTCCATGGTAATGATGGCCAAGCCAACTTGCATCATCTTCCGATTTTGTATAGAAAGCTTCAACACTTTTTACAATGTTGTTTTTTTTTCAGATTTCTATCTGTATGTGATTCACGTTCCTGACACAGTTTTATGGAAATGCTGGGATTATCGTTTGGGATACAGTTTATCAAATTTGTTGTCTTAAAAGTATAGATGAAACAGAGAGGCTCCAAGTTTTGTGAGTAAAGTGAATCTCTTTCTAAACGTTTAAATTTGTTTGCCTTTAAGACATAACAGCTCAGATTTAACAAACTTTCATTCGTGCACAAAACCCATCTTTCAACAGCCCAGTTTTGGCACATGCCCTATTAAGAATTCACCATAATCGCAGAAATACAGATAAGTTAATTTTCAAAATCAGATACACAGGAACTTCAGTTTCTTATTCAACAACAAAATTATTGCAGGAGAAAACTAGGACTGGAGAACAGAGTCAAAAGGTGTGGTGCTTGGGAAAGCACGGTTAGGCAGCATCCGAGAAGCAGCTTCGAGCAACAGGTCTTCCTCAAGAGTCGACTCTTCTGCTCATCTGATGCTGCGTGATCAGCTGGGATTTTCCAGTACCACACTTTTTGGGCAAAACTATTCCATATTAATTTCACAATTTATGGCACGTTGGACCACAAGTAGTAAACAAAGTAGTGTTACAGTGCAGAGGAAGCATTTTGGCCCATCATTTCTATTCCAGCTTGTTAAACGTGACCTTTATTATACATTTGTGGGACGAAGGCAATGCTGTCGAGGGGAGAGTATATTGCGCATTCCTAAAAACGAACTTGATTGAATGCAATGAAGCGTAGTTAGGAGTCAACCACATTGCCATTGGTCTAGAGAAACTTGGAGGCCAGACCAAATGAAGATGGCAGCTTCCCTCCCAAAAAGACATTAGTGAGCAAGATGGGATTTTCCAACATTCGGCAATGGATTCATGGCCATCATTATTCTTTTAATGCAGATTTGTATTGAATTCAAATTCCATGGCAGGATTTAATCCTGGGTCCCCAGCGCATTACCTGGATCTCTGGATTGACAGTCCAGCAATAACACTCACGAAGCTATCACCTGACTTACAGTATTATATTATAGAGAATAGCATTTTCTGTCTATATTTCAGGGATCAGCATATTATAGAGAATAATAATCTCTGTGTTTGCCAAGCTAAGCTGCAATTTCTGAGCGTCGGAAACAGAACAGAAGTCCCTGTGTGTATTGTAGAGAATAACAGATCTTGTGAATATTGCATAGAACATTAGTGTTTTCTCAACTCTTTCAACGTTCACAACATGCTACGAAGAGAAAAGAGAACAGAACTGCACACATTATTCCAGGAGAATCCTAAATAATGTCCTGTACACCTGCAACACGACCTCCCAATTCCTATATTAAATATTCGCTCCAATAAAGGAAAAAAACGCGAAACGCATTTGTAAGTATCCTATCAACCTGAAAGTCCACGTTCAAGAAACTATGAACCTGAACTCCAAGGTCTCATTGTTCAGCAACACTCCATAGGACCTTACCATCGAGTATATAAATGCTTTCTTGATTTGCCTTTCCAAAATGCAGCACCTCACATTTATCGAAATTAAAATCCATCAGCCACTCCTCAGCCCATTGGCCCATGTGATCAAAAGCCCGCTGTACTCTGAAGTAACCTTCTTCGCTGTCCATGAAAAGTCCAATTTTGGTGTCAACTGCAAACTTACTAACTCCTTTGTTTATTCAAATAAATCCCAATCATTTATATAAATGATGAGCATTCGTGGACCCAGCACCGATCCTTGTGGCACTCCACTGATAACAGGCTTCAGTCTGAAAAGTAATCATCCACGACCACATTCTGCCTTCTACCTTCGAGCCAATTCTATATCCATATGGGTAGTTCTCAACGCATTCCATGAAATCTAAACTTATTAAACACTCTTCCTTGAAGAACCTTGTCGAACGCCTTACTGAAGCCCATACAGGTCACATCCGCCACTCTGCCCTCATCAATCCTCTTCGTTATTTCTGCAATGCATTCAAGCAAGTTCGTCAGACATGATTTCCAACACACAAAGCCATGCTGACTATCCGAAATCCGTCCTTGCCTTTCCAAATACGCGTAAGTCCTGTACCTCAGGATTCTCCTCAACAACTTGCCAACCACTGATGTCAGGCTCACTGGTCTATAGTTCCCTAGCTTTTCCTTACCACCTTCCTGAAATAGTGGCACCACGTTAGGCAACTTCCAGTCTTCCGGTAAAAAATTAGGTCTGCAGATGCTGGAGATCACAGTTGAAAATGCGTTGCTGGTTAAAGCACAGCAGGTCAGGCAGCATCCAAGGAATAGGAAATTCGACGTTTCGGGCATAAGCCCTTCATCAGGAATGAGGAGAGGGTGCCGGGCAGGTTAAGATAAAAGGTAGGGAGGAGGGACTTGGGGGAGAGGCAATGGAGATGTGATAGGTGGAAGGAGGTCAAGGTGAGGGTGATAGGCCGGAGTGGGGTGGGGGCAGAGAGGTTAGGAAGAAGATTGCAGGTTAGGAGGGCGGTGCTGAGTTGAGGGAACCGACTGAGACAAGGTGGGGGGAGGGGAAATGAGGAAACTGGAGAAATCCGAGTTCATCCCTTGTGGTTGGAGGGTTCCCAGGCGGAAGATGAGGCGTTCTTCCTCCAACCGTCGTGTTGTTATGTTTTGCCGGTGGAGGAGTCCAAGGACCTGCATGTCCTCGGTGGAGTGGGAGGGAGAGTGAAAGTGTTGAGCCATGGGGTGGTTGGGTTGATTGGTCCGGGCGTCCCTGAGGTGTTCTCTGAAGCATTCCGCAAGTAAGCGGCCCGTCTCCCCAATGTAGAGGAGCTGCCTCGTGCTCCCACGAGGAGGTTGAACAGTTCAACAACTTTAATAACACCTTCCAGCCCGACCTCAAATTCACCTGGACTGTCTTAGACTCCTCCCTTCCCTTCCTAGACCTTTCCATTTCTATCTCAGGCGACTCAACACAGACATCTACTATAAACCGACTGACTCCCACAGCTATCTGGACTACACCTCCTCCAACCCTGCCCCTCTAAAAACTCCATCCCATATTCCCAATTCCTTCGTCTCCACCGCATCTGCTCCCAGGAGGACCAGTTCCAACACCGCACAGCCCAGATGGCCTCCTTCTTCAAGGACTGCAGATTCCCCCCAAATGTGGTCGACGATGCCCTCCACCGCATCTCCTCCACTTCCCGCTCCTCCGCCCTTGAGCCCCGCCCCTCCAACCGCCACCAAGACAGAAACCCACTGGTTCTCACCTACCACCCCACCAACCTCCGTACACAGCGTATCATCCGCCGTCATTTCCGCCACCTTCAAACGGACCCCACCACCAGGGATATATTTCCCTCCCCTCCCCTATCAGTGTTCCGCAAAGACCACTCCCTTCGTGACTCCCTCGTCAGGTCCACACCCCCCACCAACCCAACCTCCACTCCCGGCACCTTCCCCTGCGAACGCAGGAAATGTAAAACTTGTGCCCACACCTCCTCCCTCACATCCCTCCAAGGCCCCAAGGGATCCTTCCATATCCGCCACAAGTTCACCTGCACCTATACACACATCATCTATTGCATCCGCTGCACCCGATATGGCCTCCTCTACATTGGGGAGACGGGCCGCTTACTTGCGGAACGCTTCAGAGAACACCTCAGGGACGCCAGGACCAACCAACCCAACCACCCCGTGGCTCAACACTTTAACTCTCCCTCCCACTCCACCGAGGACATGCAGGTCCTTGGACTCCTCCACCGGCAAAACATAACAACACGACGGTTGGAGGAAGAACGCCTCATCTTCCGCCTGAGAACCCTCCAACCACAAGGGATGAACTCGGATTTCTCCAGTTTCCTCATTTCCCCTCCCCCCACCTTGTCTCAGTCGGTTCCGTCAACTCAGCACCGCCCTCCTAACCTACAATCTTCTTCCTAACCTCTCCGCCCCCACCCCACTCCGGCCTATCACCCTCACCTTGACCTCCTTCCACCTATCACATCTCCATCGCCCCTATTTCCTATTCCTTGGATGCTGCCTGACCTGCTGTGCTTTAACCAGCAACGCATTTTCAACTTCCAGTCTTCCAGCAACTCACCTGTGACCATCAATGATACAAATGTTCAGCAAGGGGCCCAGCGATCACTGCCCTAGCTTCCGACAGAATCCTCGGGTACATAAGATCAGGTCCGAGGGATTTATCTATCTACGTTTTAAGGCATCCAACACTTCCTCCTCTGCAATGTAGACATTTTTCAAGAAGTCAACATCTGTTTCCTGACATTATATACCTTCCATGTCCTTCTCCATAGTAAGCACTGATGTAAAATACTCATTTAATATGCCCCCATCTCCTGTGGCTCCATACATGGCCCGCCTTGCTGATCTTTGAGGTTCCCTATTCTCTCCATAGTTATCCATTAGTTCTTAATGCATTTATAAAATCCCCTGTAATTGTCCTTAACCCTATTTGCCAAAGACATCTCATGTCCCATTTTGCCCTCTTGTTTTCCCTCTTAATTATATTCTTACTCAGGTTGAGGTTCTCGATTTAGGTTTGCTCACCCAGCTCTAAGGTTCATTTTCAGACGTTTCGTCAAAATACTAGGTAACAACTTCAGTATTGACAGAAATATACTGTCTCTGGAATCTCGTTATCTCATTTCTGAAGGCTTCCCATTTTCCAGCTCACCTTTGTCTGCGAACATCTTCCCCCAGTCAACTGCTGAAAGTTCTCGCTTTATACCGTCAAAATTAGCCTACTTCCAATTTAAAACATCAACTTTAAGATCCAATATATCCTCTTCCATTGCTATTTTAAAACTGATGGAAATATGATAACTGGCCTCAAAGTGCTCCCTCACTGACTCCTCAGTCATCGAACATTCCTTATTTCCAAACAGTCGGCAAAGATTTGCACCTTCTCGAGCAGGTGTATCCACAAACTGAATCAGAACATTTTCTTCAACATAGTTCACACATTTCTGTCGAACTAAACACTTAACACTCGTGTATTCCCAAAAACTATGTTTGGAAAGTTAAAATCCTAGTCCACAACCAAACTATATTTATGCTGCTGACTGAGCTCTCCTTAAATCAAGCGGTTTCTCAATTTCGTGCTGAATATTAAGGAATCTATATTACAAACACGGTAAGGTGATATCCCTTTCTTATATCTCAGTTCCATTCAACTAAATTCCCTGGATGTATTCCCAAGAATATCCCAACTACCCCACCCCCCATTTCAGTACCGCAGTAATGATCTCCCTTGTCATAAACATTACACCTACTCCTACTCCTCTCTTGCCCCCGCCCGCTGTTTTATCCTTGCTCTATCCTTTGTATCCTGGAACATTAAGCTGTCAGTCCTGCTCATTGCACAGCCACATCTCTGTAATAGCCATGGTATCCCAGGCTCATGTCCCGAACCATGCCCTGACGCCATCTGCCTTCTGTGTTATGCCTCTTGCATTGAAATAAATTGAGCTTATTTTATCAGTCCTATCTTCTTCTCTGCTTTGTTACTTCCTGCCCTGTTTGGTTCACTCACTTTCATGACTGGATTCGTTTCACATTGATCTCTTTCCTCACTGTTCCCCTAGCCCCACCCACCCGCCACCTTACCAGTTTAAATCCTTCTGAGCAGCTCTGTTAAATCTCCTTACCAGTATGTTAGTCCACTTCCAAATCAGGTGTAATCCATCCTTCTTGTACAAGTCGCATCTACCCGAGAAGAGATTCCAATGATTCAAAAATGTAAACCTTTCTCTTCTTCACCAGGTCCTCAATCATGCCTTCAGCTAATCTATCCTTCCATTCCTACCCTAAAGTAATCGATATATTATTACACTTGAGAATCTCTTTTCCAAATTCCCGCCTAACTATGTATATTGTCCGTTCAGGATCTCATTATTTTCCCTTCCTTTGTACTCTGTTCAAATCTATACAATGACCGCTAGTTGGTCCCTCTCACCTTTGAGAACATTCTGCACCCTCTCCGACATATCCTTGATCATGGCACCAGGGAGGCAACACAGTATTTTGATTTTTCACTGCTGGCCAGGGAAACCTCTGTTTGTCTACAATCACATTTCATCAACTGAAACCCGACGTACCCTCGTTACGTGAGAGCCCCCTGTCTTGAAAACATAAACTTGGCTGTTCGTGCTACATTCCCCCGAGACTGTATATCCCCCTACCTTTTCTTAAACAACGTAATTGTTTGAGATGGAGATAGCCACAGAAGGAACATGCATGACCTGAGTACTCCTCCTACCTTTCTAGTGTTTACCCATCCACCTGACTGTATCTGCGTTTTCTTCCCTTCCTGTAACTGCCATCCATCACACACTCTAGTTCTTGTGAATTCCATGTTGCCGACAAATGTCATTCCAACCCATCCATGCGATCTGATGGGATTTGAAACCAAAAGCACTTCTTGCAGACATAATCATCAGTCTTATGGGAACTCTCCCTGAACTCCGACATCCAAAAGGAAGAGCATATCACTCCATTTCAAGCCACCGTTGCTTGCTCACAACATGCAGACCCAGAAAATAGTCTCGTTTTCTGCTCTGAAGTGCTGTACTCCACGCCAACTTTGTATTTATGGTTTATATTTTTTAAATTTAATCAAGAGACTGATTTCAATAAATCGTACAGTTAAGAAAGAAGCCACTCTAGTGACTACTGCAGACTTAGAGCAAGGTTACAAGTTAGAAATTATGCACTTATTCTGCATCTTGTCATTTTCAGTCTGAGACTGTTTGCACAGACATTCTGCTGACTGGGAGGTGTGTAAATGAGACCACGCCGACTTTGACACTGTTTTAAGTGACTTTGCATTGACTGGGAGTTTTGAACACTGACAGGCCCACTGTGAGAATGTTTGATTTGTCATTATATTAACTGAGAGGCGAGTGAAAACGGCCAGATGCACTGTCAGACGGATTACAGTGACACTATACTGACTGGAAGGCTTGCAAATGAGGCCAGGCTCACTGTGAGAATGTTTACAATGACATTATACGATCTGAGGTATGTAAATGATGCCAGGCTCACTGCGAATCTATTTACAGAGAAATTATTCGAAGTGGGAGGACATGTTTATTGTGATATTGTTTTCAGTGATATTATACAAACTGGCAGGTGTATAAATGAGGCCACGCTCAGTATGCTACAGTATACATTCACATTGTACTGACTGGGAGGTGTATAAATGATGCCAAGCTCATGCTGAGATTGTTTGCAATGACACTATACTGACTAGGAGGTCTTTTAATGATGCTCGCCTCAACATGAGATTGTTTACAGTGAGAGTATACTGACTGGGAGTAGAAAATACGGCCACGCTCAGTATCAGACTGCGTACGGTGACATTATACTGACCGGGAGATGTGTAAATTGGTCCGACATCATTGTGAGACTATTCACAGTGACATGATGCCGACAAGGAGGTGAGTACGTGAGCCTGCGTATATTGAGAGAATGTTTTCATTGACTTACTAATGAATGGGATGTGTGCAAATAAGGCCACACTCACTGTGAGACTGCTTATAATGACAGTATACTGACTGGCCGGTGTGTAACTGAGACGATGCTCATTGTGAATATTTTTACAATTACTCTTTCTGACTGGGAGGTGTGTACATGAGGTCACGGTTACTGGAAGAATAAGTGACCAAGTGGAAAGGTGAAGGAAGGGCTGTTGATGTCTTATGCATGAACTTTAGTAAGGCGTTTGATAATTTTCCCATGGTAAACTTATAGATAAAGTGAAGTCACATGGTGTTCAGGGTGTTCTAGCTACGTGCATAAAGTACTTGATGAACAACAGGAGGCAGAGAGTAGTAGTTAAAGGGAGTTTCTCGAAATGGAGAAAGCTGACCAGTGGTATTGCATAGGAATTACTGCTGGGCCAACTGTTGTTTGTGATATGTGTCAATGATCTGGAAGAGGGCACTGTTGCTGAGCTCAGCAAGTTTGCAGACGACACGAACATTGGTGGAGGAGCAGAAAGCACGAGGAACTGTGAAAGAGTACAGGTGAAAATAGATACGCTAGAGAATTGAGAGGAAAGGTGGCAGATGCAGTTCAAACCAGACGAATGTGAGATAATGCATTTCGGAAAGTTTAATTCCAGACCGAATTATACAATGAATGGAAGAGCCTTGGGAAACGTTGTTGAGCAGAGAGATCTTTGAGTGCAGGTCCATTGTACCCTGAAGGTTGCTGCACAGGTTGATAAAGTGGTCAAGAAGGCATGTGGCATGCTTGCCTTCATCGGATATTGAGTATAAGAGCTGGCCAGTCATGCTAAAAGTGCACAAGGCATTGTTCCGTCTGCATTTAGAATACTGTGTACAGTTCTGGTCTCCACATGACCAAAAGGATGTGCTCGCTGTGGAGAGGGTGCAGAGCAAGTTTACGAGAATGTTACCTGGTATGGAAGTTCTCGCCATGAAGAGATGTTGAGTAGGTTAGGATTATTTTCATTCGAAAAAGGGAGTTTGAGCAGGGAACTGATTGATGTCGACAAAATCATGAAGGGCATAGACAGGGTAGAAAGCGATTTCCCAGGGTGAATGATTCAATAAGAGAGGTCACGCTTTTAAGGTGAAAGGTGAAAAGTTTAAGCGGGATACACGCGGCAAGTACTTTACACAGAGAATGGTGGGTGAGTGCAACGCGTTGCAAGCAGAGGTGGTAGAGGCAGGCATGGTAGATTCTTTAAGAAGTGTCTGGACAGATGCATGTGTAGGTGGGGAGCAGAGGGCTACAGATGCTTAGGAATTGGGCTACAGATTTAGACAGGAGAGATTTGGATCTTCTCAGGTTTGGAGGGCCGAAGGGCCTGTTCCTGAGCTGTAAAAGTTAATTTTTTTGTACATATAACGTCATTACACTGACTGGGTGTGCGTGTAAATGACTCCACGCTGTTTGATGTGATATTTCGTGACTGGGAGATGTTTAAATGATGCCAGGCTCTGTGTGAGACTGTTTACAGTGACTATATACTGACTGGGAGATGTGTAAATAAGGCCAGGCTCAGCCATATGAAACTACATATCCTGAATGTGGAAGAACTTTCAAAGCCAAGATTGGATTCATAATCCACTTGAGAGCCCATAAAACGATCAACGGAACAAAGGCCATCATCCTCCATCCGAAGAATAGCCTCGACGATGACGATTTTTCTTCCATAACTATTTTGCACCTAATAAATGCAGAGTAACGGGCTCAAAAATTAAATGACCTCCTTCTGTCTCTCTGTAACAGGCTCGAGGGATAGACGGTGACCTTGTATTCCTCTGTAAAAGGTTGGAGAGGATGAATGATCTGGTCCTGTTCCTGTGTAACAAGATCGAGAGACTAACAGACCTCACCCTCTTCTCCTGTATCAGGCTTGAGCGACTGAATTATCTGGTTGTTTCCTCTGAAACAGACTTGAGAGGCTAAATGGATTCCTTCTCTTCCCCTGAAACAAACTGAGGAAATGGAATGACGTCATCCTTTGCCCCAGTGACAGATTACAGAAGCTGATGTCCTCCTCACAGCTCTTTGTAACAGACTGTACATGTTAAATAACGCAGCAACCCGTGGATTATGAGCAGCCGTTCAACAGTAGCTGATGGTTGTCCCTCCTTTCTCTGTTACAGAAGCACAAAGAACACAATGTGCTCCAGGTGCCCTCTCAGTTACACCTCGTACAGCTCCAGTAACTCTTCTCTATGTTTAAAAAAATCCCTTCACATTACATACCAACATTCTCGCACTCCATCCCTTCCAGTGGTAATAGTCTATTGTGGGCTGAAATCCTTCCTCATATAAATCTGCAAATGACACATGGGGGCTGAATTGTTTCGTGTTATTCCAGAGCAGCAGTCTGAGTGATGTCTGAAGGTTATGAAATAATTTGTTAATTGGGCAGTTAAATAGGAAAGTACGTGTTACCCTTATTTATGGTCTCAAGAAATGTCCCCACCAGTCATTTTATGCAGCTGGTCCGTTAATTTCTTCCTGCATTCTTTGATTAACAGTTTGGAACATGTACAACCCTCTCGTGTTCTGACACGGCTCCCACATACAAAGAAGAAAGATGAAAAAGATTGATTGATTTACTATCCATCCCTCAGCAATCCTCATACATTCTATCCAGATTAAGTAAATGTTCCCTTTTATTGTGAAATGAAAAGTGTTGTACAGAAGAGGTTAACTAAACATGTCTGTTCGGAGACCGTGATTAATGTCAGTCTCCATGGATTCCAATTATCCCAGTGGAGGCTTTCCATCTTTTAGTGATAAATGGGTTCCATTCAATGTGTTATTCCATATCATGAGAGGGAGCATCACCTTCAGCACTATCAGGATCAGCAGATTCAAAGACATAGGGAGGAGAGATCAGAACCTACGAACAATAGACTGGATTGTTCCACCAATACATCATAATCCAAGAACATTGGACTGGATCGTTCCATTAATGGATTAGAACCTGAGAACATTAGATTGGAATGGGCCAACAATGGATCAGAACCTGAGAGCAATAGATTGGAATGTTACAATAATGGATAGAAGCTTGTCCCACTTTGTCTGGAAAATGTTTACATATTATGATCAATGGCCATTAACAGTCCGGATCCTATGTTCACTTTACATTATTCAGTATTTTTATTATCCTATGCTGGCTATCGTTGGTTTCTCTGGTAAGTCTCACTGTCCGGTTATTATTTCTCTGAATTTATTACTGTTCTTATCATTTACTTTATACCTTTGGCCGCTGTTTTGTTTCTGCTGAAACTCTGAATCCAGATAATCACACTACAGCGCAGTATAAACTCATCATTGAAATAGAAAACGTTCAACCACTCTCTCTATCTGTGCTTCTGACAGTGTCCCTCGCAGGTCTCACTGCAGACCTACTCAGTTTCATTTCTGAGTCAATTCGTTGTATCCCTGTCCTTGTTATTTAAATATTGGGAGCATGGAACTCACTGTAATTTTTTTTCTCTGACTGTATCGCATCCCTGGTCAATATCCGAGGCCGAAATGGACGAGTCTGTGCTGTGGTAATCTCTTGGTCATGAGCTGATTCCTGACATCGTACCATGACCACTCCTAACGTTAACACCAAAAGCCTTCAGCATATACCTCGCTGGCTCATTCCATTTGCTGAGGCATATTCAGCTATAAAATACAGACTTAACCATGTCAATAATCTGGCACTGACACTCCCAGCTTCAACCTGCAGAAGCAAATCTGAGTCAATATTTCATGGCTCGAATCGGAACTCATCCCAAAATTCCATCTACTCATCACTGCTGTGCACACTCATCGATATCGGCATTGGGTCTAGCAACGATTTTATTTTTATATTCTCAAGCATAGTGTCATGCTCTTCCAAAGAATCATCTCTTCGTTTCTCTCTGTCGATGACCAAAACCCCTGCCAGTTGTTCATATTGGAACTGATTTCCTCCATGCATGTAATCTCTCAAACAATGATATTCAAATCTAACACACATACAAACATAAAACCGCTGGTCTTTTTTCTGGTACAATGAAGATGTAGAGACATTACTTTGTGGGACCCCAAGTAACTGTCACTCGCATGGCTGCCTATTTCCTCACCCTAGCAAAGGTTTGTAATGCGCAACATCGAGGGCCGAGGGGCCTGTACTGCATTATAATATTATATTTTCCACGTTTTAATGCTCCCAGTCCTGGACACATAGGCCAGTTCACTGAGCAATAAACTGACGTATGCTGTACAGCGCTTCATGCTGGGCTATCATCTTTTCCAAGTTTATATTGTGTGAGCTGGTGCTGTCAGTCAGATTTGGAAATTGAGGAAAGGAACCTTTTCAGCTGGTGTGGCAATACATTTAATCGAGTTTGTCATTCTTGTGGTTTGGACTCACCAGTGTCTTTACACTCCAATTTGTCGCACTCCTCTATCTTATTTCTCGATGTTCCCATATGTTCTCAATGAATGAATTATCAGTTGCCATCTTTATTTTGAATCTTTCTGTGTGTTTGCATCTTTCTTTTGCTTTGTGTTTGGCTTGGTGCTGACGTTATGAAGCTCAGAAACAATGCAATAGTGCGTATTGGGTGATTGTTCTTTTGCTGGTCTCTTCCATGTGGTGCTCCATGATGGATAGGGGATTCAAACAGCTTTGAGGCGCAACTTTTAGAATTGGTCTGCGCCTGTTCACTGAATTCTTTATTTCTCCCTCTCGGCTGATCGTCTGGTCACAAAGACGAGGAAAGCTTTTGAGTTTTATTGTAAATGACTAAGCTCAAAGGATTCTGACTGACTCGTGTTATTGAAAAGTTAGTGGAATTACTGGAGATAATTTGCTGGAAGTAGTGTTCAGGCATACAGGGAGACATGGGGATTTGAGAGGACATATTTTGCTTTAAAAGTGATGCAAAATCTCCAACCCTGGCAAAAATTCCTTCAAATCTTTCCTGATCCCTTTCAAGTTTCACAACATAATTTCGAAATAAGGGAAACCAGAATTCAATACTGTTTTCCAAAATGAGCCTAACCAATGTCCTGTGCAGCTGCAAAACATGACCTGCCAACTTCTGTTCACAAAGCACTGACCAATACGGGCAAGTGTACAAAACGGATTTTTTTTTTTGCTAATCTGTTAACCTGCGAAACCAGTTTCAAGGCAAACAAAGCTTGCACTGCAAGATCTCGCTGTTTGTCACCATTTAGCCGGATAGTACCATGAAGTATAAGAGTTCAGCTAAGATTTGGGGTGACATGGTGGCTCAGTGGTTCGCACTATTACCTCACAGTGCCAGGGACCCGTGCTCGATTCCAGCCTCAGGTGACTATCTGTGTGGATTTTGCATATTCTCTCCAAACCGCATGGGTTTTCTCTGGGTGTTCTGCTTTCCTCCCACAATCCAAATTTGCGCTGGTTAGTTGAATTGTCCATGATAAATTGACCGTAGTGTTCAGGCTGTGTAGGCTCGTTACATTATGATGGCGGACAATTAAACAACTCAATGGAGGAGCCGGCTCCACAAAGCGATCTGGCAGTGCTAGTCGAGGATTCTCTTAACGTAAACATGCAGGTTGAATCCGTGATTAAGAAAGCGAATGCAATGTTGTCATTTACTTCAAGAGGGTTGAAATATAAAAGCTGTGATGTGCTACGGAGCTTTTAGAAAGCTCTGGTTAGGCCCCATTTGGAGTACTGTTCCCAGTTTTGGGCATCACACCTCAGGAGAGACATCCTGGCACTGGGGCGTGTCCATGGAGATTCACACGGATGATCCGTGGAATGGTAGGTCTCACATTCGAGGAATGGCAGAGGATCCTGGGATTGTACTCATGGGAGTTTAGTAGGTTAAGGGTAGATCTAATAGAAACGTAAAGATAATACATGGCTTGGAAAGGGTGGAGGCTAACAAATTGTTTCCATTAGATGAGGAGACAAGGAAGAGTGGGCACAGCCTTAGAATTAGAGGGAGTAAACTCAGAACAGAAATGCGGAGACAGTTCTTCAGCCAGAGAATGGTGGGCCTGTGGAATTCATTGCCGCTGAGTGCAGTGGAGACCGGGACACTAAATGGCTTCAATGCCGAGATTGATAAATTCTTGCTGTCACAAGGAATTAAGGGCTACGGGGAGAATGCGGGTAAGTGGATTTGAAAAGTTCATCAGCCACGATTAAATGGCGGAGTGGACTCGATTGGCCGAATCCACTTCTACTCTTATGTCTTATGGTTTTCTGGTCTTAAATACCCACATGCTCAACGATGGAAGAGCCCAGCATAGCTTTGCAAAAGGTACGGCTGATACATTCATAACAATCTTCGGTCGGAAGTGCTGAGTGGATGATCCATCTCGGGCTTCTACAATGGTTCCCAGCATCACTGATGCCAGTCTCCATCCAATTCGATTCACTCTACATGATATCAAGAAACAGCTGGGGGCACTGGATACTGCAAAGGCAATGGACCCTGATAACGTCGCTGCAATAGCACTGTTCTGTAATTTGCCGCTCACATAGCCCAGCTCTTCCAGTGCAGTTAAAGAACTGACATCCAACCGGCAATGTGGAAAACTGTCAAATAACGTCCTCTGCACCAAAAAGCAGGACAAATCCAACCTGGTCAATTACTTTTCAATCATCAGTAAAGTGATGGAACGGGTCATCAACAGTGCAATCAAAAGTCACACCTTTTTCAGCAACAGTGACGCCCAGTTTGGGTTGCGCCAGTGTCACAAAGCTTCTGATCTCATGACAGCATTAGTTCAAACCTGGACAAATATAAACGAATTCTGAGGTAAAAGTGACAAGCCTGGAAATCAAGGCCGCATTTGACCGAGACTGGCATGAAGGATCCCTGGCCAAAACTGGAATCAATGGGTGTCAGGGGCAAACACTCCAGTGGTCAGAGTCGTACATGGCACAAAGGAAGATGGCTGTGGTGTGGAGGGTCAGTCATCTCAGTTTCAGGGAATCTCTGCATGGGGTCCCTTAGGGAAGTGTCCAACAATCTTCAGTTGCTTCATCAATAATCTTCCTTCTGGCATAAGGTCAGAAGAAGGGATATCTGCTGCAATCAGCTTCAGGGCAACTCTGCAGGAGTCCCTCAGGGTACTGTCCTCGGCCCAACAATCTTCAGTTGCTTCAACAATAACCTTCCTTCTGCATTAAGGTCAGAAGTAGGGATGTCTGCTGATGATTGCACAATGCTCAGCACCATTTGCGACTCCTCAGATACCCAAATGCAACAAAACCTGGACAATATCCAGGCTTGGGACATAAGAGGCAAGAAACAACCATGCCATAGAAATGCCAGACAATGACCATCACCAAGAAGACAGGCTCTAACTATTGCCCCTTGACATTCTACTAAATCCCACACTGTCAACATCATTGTGGTTACCATTGACCACAAACTCAACTGGACTTAGCACGTATAGACAATGGCTACAAGAGCAGTTCAAAGAGTAGGGATACCGCGACATGTAAAACACTCCCAGACACAGCACGCAGGGCGGGGGCGGGTGTTGCAGTTCGGGCAGCGTGTTGTAAGGAGCTGGGGAAGGGATCTCCAGCATCCATCCAGGGTTTTCCAAGAACAGCTTTCCAGGCAGAGTGTGAGGGGACCCTGTTGAACAAAGGGCTGGTCACAGACCGGTGTCACCTCCTTCAATACGATCTGCAGCTTTACACCAAGATAAGTATGGCGCTGCCAGTGTCGATGAGGGTCACAGTTTCATTCAGAGGTCGTGGTTAATGGATGATGTCACCTCTGCTTATTTTCTACTTTCCTGCCCACTCTTCACAAACCTTCATTTACTCCGTGTCCCAGCATCCATAGCATTCTGGAACAGTGGATTGCACAGATACACAACCCTATGAGAGAAGTGAGTTCTCATCACTCTTTTAAATCTGCTTCACCCTATCCTGAAACTGTGATCTCTTGTTCTAGACTGTGCCATTTGAAGAAATTTCAACTCCACATCTACATTGTCATTCGTGTTTAAAATATTAAACTACTCAATGCGATATCTCATTCTCTTCAACGGCAAATCTCCCTTCATATGACAAACTCCTCATTTCTGTAATAAATTTTAAGATCTGCAGCACGTAATGTGGACTATTTCCAAAACATCACTACGTATTTCGTTGCATTACCCTGCTTCCATGTCATTCACCACAGTAATTGCTAACAACGGAATGTACATGCAGGATCTCACTATCACACAGGAATAGGCTGTATGACAGTGGGCTGATACTGATAAAGGTTTGCGCACCCGTCTCCACTGCTGGATCCCATTGTTGGTAATCTGCCTCCTCTTGCCAACGGATGGAATGACTATCTTGGTGTATGAACTAAATGAGCTCTATTCCAATCACTTCCTTCATAACATAATTGACGTAGGTTGTAAATCATTCATGACCTCACACTGATTTCAACGGTACTCCACGAGTTACAGCTTTGCAAACAGAAAACAAACATTAATCTCTTGTCTCTAATTCCGATAGGCTAACGATGAATAAGCCCCTCTTTTTGTGCATCAATGTAGAATTGTGAACGGTTGGTCCTGGGTTTTGCAATGCTATCAGAGAATGAAACATTTTATTCTATTCTTGTTTAATTCCTTAGAGGGAAAGAATGGTCAGTCCGTCTCATTATAACAATCCTGAGTGCTTGAATGGAATCTTCCTGTACGTATGTCACAGTGCTGTGGGGTTGAGAGAGGACAACACATGGTTTAGGAAGAGCAGCTGGCCATTTAGCCCCTCGAGTCTGTTGTTCACAATGTTCATGGATGATGTGATTGTGGCTGAGCAAACGTCACCCTACTGTTCGGAATAAGTATTTACCCTAATGTGTGTGCATGTGAGTGTCTGTGTGAGTCAGTGTGGTTTTAGTTGCGTGAATGTATATCTATATCGGTCTTTGTCTGTGCCTTTGGATGTGTAACTGTTTTTGTCTCTGTATGACGGATTTTGGCATATTGTGGACTAGTGGTGCTGGAAGAGCACAGAGGTTCAGTCGGCTGTGTTTCCGGCATCTGCAGTCATTGATTTTACATACCTGATTGATTTTGTCAGTCCATCTGTCTTTGTGTTGTGTGTCTTAGAGAATTATTTTTTTTTGTATCCTCTAGTCTTCGTGTCTCTAAAATTGTTTCTCGATTGTAGTGAGAGTGAATCCACTGAAATGAGGATCAAAATCTCTCTCTCTCTCTCTCTCTCTCCCTCTCTCCCTCTCCCTCCCTCCCTTCTGTGTTTAAAGTATTGATGGCAACCAAATGCCAGTGCAAATCAGCAGATCGTTTGCCAGAAGACATATTATCATTGTTGCTTCGTTCTTCGAACCACGTTTTTGCTGACTGAGGGCAGTTTTGTCCAATTTCTTGCAATGTTATCCACGTGATATTAGCACAATGAGATGAGCACGCATACTGCAAGCCGGGATGGAAACTATAGGTTTGCTTCAGGATTTTAAAAAACATCTTTCCCACGATAACTTGGAAGAGAACATAAGAACAAAAGTGTAGGTCATCTGGTCATGTGAGACAGCAGATGCTGCAGAGTCAGACTCGAAAAATGGAAAAGCACAAGATGTCATGCAGCACTCGAGGAGCAGGGTAGTCGGTGGTTACGGGCAGAAGGTCTTCACCAGGAATGTGGGTGCGCTGCGGGAATGGGGTGTGAGTGATAAATAGGAGGGTGGTGATGTGAGTGCGGGGAAGATAGGTGGTAAGTGTGAGAAGTAGATGCATGGAGAGTCTGAAAGCAAGTTGGATCTTTCAGCCTTCTCCATCATTTGAAAGATCATGATTGATCTACTCTTGGACTTAGCTCCACTTACTCACCTGCTCACATAGCTCTTAATTTCTTCACTGTTCAAAATTCGACATGCCTTTGCTAATAAAAAATCTTTGAGTTTATCTTGACTGCTTCACTGGGCAGGGAATCTCGCCGATTAACAACCCTTTTGGAGAAGACATTCATCCTCAAAACATTCCTATAACTGTTCCCGCTTACTTTCAAGCTATATCTCCTCGATCTAGTTTCATATTTCAGTGGAAACAACTTCTCTGCTTCGATCTAATCTATTCCCCTCATAATTTCATGTGCTTCCCCAAGATTTTCTCTCTCATTATTTAAAATTTCATTGAATATATTCACAGTCTGCTCAATCACTTGTCATAAACCAGCTCTCTCAATTCTATAATCAACACATTGAACCTTCTCTGCACTCTCTCCAGTGCCAGTAGACCCTTGCTGAAGTACGGATACCAAAACTATACACAGTACTCCAGTAGCAACATATGAAGCTGCAACATAACCTCACTGATTTTAAATTCTATCCCTCTCACAATGAAAGAAAATATTCCTTTCACTGCCTTAATTGCCTGTACACCTTCAAACTAACTGCTTGTGATTCGTGCACAAAGACACCTAGCTCTCTCTACACAGCAGCAAGCTGGAACTTTTCACCACTTAGATAATAGTCCAGTTAGATTTTATTCCGATTACAATGGATGACCTCGCATTTACCAACATGGTACTCGAGATTACATCTCAAAGCATTAAAAGTTAGAAAAAGTGCAATAATTGTTTCTCCAACCTCTACCAAAATGCTTCACGCAGATGCAATTGCATTGGACATGCTCCTTCATGTGTTGAATCTGTGTCAGGAGTACATCAATTCATCTTCACATTGCAAAGAGAGCAAACAAAAAAAAAATTCCACATGACCATGTTCCACTCTGAGGGGTTTCAATATAATTACATTTTTCACTACATTAGACTGTTCTGTAATTGCATGTGTCCGTGGTTGAGCTCATGGTGCTGTCACTTATGACGGTGCTATGAGATACTGCCTACCCTCTCTCCCTCGAAATCCCTGATTGTTTTCACCCTCTTCAGCTGTCTGTCCAGTATTGTGGGCTAGCCAGCAGGGGGTGGCATTGTAAGTCTTTCAGCAGAGACTGCCAGACTGGCCACACTCTCACACATATGCACACACTCAAAGATACACACAGAGAAGAATGCACACACGAATACATTGACACGAATGGTGACATGGAGAGGATGCCAGCTCCTCGGTGAGTTTGTCAATATTTCACTCACACTACCTGCTGTGTGTCAATTTCCCTGTTTCCCGGTTGCCAATATATCATTCCTTGACTGGATCCATTGGAAGTCTTCATGTTTCTGTTGCTCTGCTGGGAGTATATCAGTTTTTCACGTGTTCATATGGTTGAATGTGGCAGTATTTCAGTTGGTCTGTATGGAATGCTACTCCAGTAAAATTACAGTGCTTGTAGATTCCAAACTTGGAAAATTATAAAATGATTGGTCGACAGTGTGGACATCCAACAGGACCACTCCAGTTTGCTGTAGTATACCGCTATATGGCAGATGGTGATCGATGCAGAACAGTGTGAGTTGACGCAATTTATTGGGAAACAATTCGAAGATAATATAAAACAGGTTGTACCATTATAAAGCGAATGAAGGAGCACAGGGTGTATCAGAGCATAGATTTTTGAAGCTGTCACGACAAGTGGGGAGAGCAGTAAATAACACTGATTAGTTTCAGTATCCGAACTGTCTACAGGAGGAAATATAGGAGGGAATCACTGTGCTTCCTTCCGGGAAGGTAGTGGAGACGATGTTTTGTGAGCCCACCATGGGGCCGTGGAGATTCCATTTGTACCAGCTTGACATAAAAGGGAGATGGTATCAGGGCCACGGCTTCTAAGTTGTGCCGGAGAAAATAGAACTGACATTGGGTACAAAGTGAAAATTGCCCTCCAGTGAACATTGCTCCTGACTCGGATTGTTGATGTTTCAGGATCGCCACAAGAGACGTCCCGGTCCTCTCAGGCTCATGCCAGGGTCCTACCCACATGACTGGGTAAGGTGGGTGTTGTGAGGGAACAAATATCGGACAATCCACGTTCTAGCTTGGCCGTATCTGTCCTATTACAGGCTGTTTCTCCTGAAATAGGAGAAAGGGAGTGCAGGTGCGAATGGGTTGCCCTGCTGTTAATACTGGTGTAGGTGACGAGAGGGGAGTAGTGAGTTGGCTGGAAGGAGTCAGTCGACAGTGTTAAAACAAAGCCACGTTATTACTGTCGGGATAATAGTATATGGGATAGCAGGAGAGCGTGTGTGTGTGTGTGTGTGTGTGTGTGTGTGTGTGTGTGTGTGTGAGAGAGAGAGAGAGACGGACGAGAGAGGGAAGGTGCTGCATGTAGCAGTGAGAGAGGTAAAGCATGAGCCTTGTTCGGGAGTAGGTGCTACACCAGATATACAGTGAGTGTGAGGTACCAGAAAGAATACGGTGACAGGTACCCTTCAAAGTTTCTGAGATGATTTGTAGCTCGGGTGCTCGTTGTTGTGGTTCTGTTCGCAGAGGTGGAAATTTGTGTTGCAAACATTTCGTCACCTGTCTAGGTGACATCCTCAGGGCTTGGGATCCTCTTTTGAAGCGCTTCTGTGATGTTTCCTCCTGTATTTATACTGGTTTGTCTCTGCCGCTTCTGGTTGTCAGTTCCAGCTGTCAACTGCAGTGGCCGGTATATTGGGTCCAAGTCGATGTGTTTGTTAATCGAATCTGTGAATGAGTGCCAGGCCTCAAGGAATTTCCTGGCTGTTCTCTGTTTGGCTTGTCCCATAATAGTTGTGTTGTCCCAGTCGAACTCATGTTGCTTGTTATCTGCGTCTGTGGCTACGAAGGATAGATGGTCTTGTCGTTTCGTGGGAAGTTGGTGTTCATGGATACAGATCGTTAGCTGTCTTACTGTTTTTCCTATGTAGTGTTTTGTAAAGTCCTTGCATGAGACTTTGTACACTACATTGGTTTTGATCATCGAGGATAACGTGAGGTCTGAAGATGCTGGAGATCAGAGGTGAAAATGTGTTGCTGGAAAAGCGCAGCATTTCAGGCAGCATCCAAAGATCAGGAAATTCGATGTTTCGGTCATAAGCCCTTCTTCAGGAATGAGGAAAGTGTGTCCAGCAGGCTAAGATAAAAGGTAGGGAGGAGGGACTTGGGGAGGGGCGTTGGAGATGCGATAGGTGGAAGGAGGTCAAGGTGAGGGTGATAGGCGGGAGTGGGGTGTGGGCGGAGAGGTCAGGAAGAAGATTGCAGGTTAGGAAGGCGGTGCTGAGTTCGAGGGATTTGACTGAGACAAGGTGGAGGGAGGGGAAATGAGGAAACTGGAGAAATCTGAGCTCATCCCTTGTGGTTGGAGGGTTGCTAGGCGGAAGATGTGGTGCTCTTCCTCCAACGTCGTGTGGTTATGGCCTGGCGATGGAGGAGTCCAAGGACCTGCATGTCCTTGGTGGAGTGGGAGGGGGAGTTAAAGTGTTGAGCCACGGGGTGGTTGGGTTGGTTGGTCCAGGTGTCCCAGAGGTGTTCTCTGAAACGTTCTGCAAGCAGGCCGCCTGTCTCCACAATATAGACAAGGCCACATCGGGTGCAGCGGATGCAATAGGTGATGAGTATGGATGTGCAGATGAATTTGTGGCGGATATGGAAGGATCCCTTGGGGCCTTGGAGAGAAGTATGGGAGGAGGTGTGGGCGCAAGTTTAGCATTTCTTGCGGTTGCAGGGTAAGGTGCCGGGAGTGGAGGCTGGGTTGGTGGGGGGTGAGGATCTGACGAGAGAGTCACGGAAAGAGTGGCCTTTTCGGAACGGTGATAGGGGAGGGGAGGGTACTATATCCCTGGTGGTGGGGTCTGTTTGGAGGTGGCGGAAATGACGGCGGATGATACGCTGTACATGGAGGTTGGTGGGGTGGTAGGTGAGAACCAGTGGGATTCTGTCTTGGTGGCAGTTTGAAGGTGCGGGGCTCAAGCGCTGAGTAGCGGGAAGTGGAGGAGATGCGGTGTAGGGCATCGTCGATCACGTCTGGGGGAAATCTGCGGTCGTTAAAGAAGGACGCCATCTGGGCTGTACGGTGTTGGAACTGGTCCACCAAACATAGGGAGGTAATTATGTTGGGGAAACTGAAAATTGATTGACTGAAGTAGTGAAAACTCACGTGGAAGAACAGAGATTCAAAGTTAGCAGCTGAAGCGGTTGATGATTATGAGCTAACCCATGAAACTCGGCTTGGCTTCCAGAATCAAACTCAGTCCATCAGGGATACAAATTGGGGCAAAGAGAAGTCCTCACGTGGAAAGGGAAAGGTAGATCTCAGTGAAGATCATAAATTGAACTTACCACAGGCTTAAAAAAAATGGCACGCTTGAGCGGGGCAAAGGAATAAAAAAGCTCCGGTGATTTTATTAGAATAATATGGGCAAAACAAAACCATAATCTTGTTGGGCTCGGAGAAAGCCAGATATGGGAAAACCAGACAAATCTGGAAGTTTTGTTGGACAAGTAGCAAAATGCACAAGGGAAGTTGGACAACTGCCTGAGAGTGTACACGATGATCAAAGGTTAATTTATGTAGCAGCGCCAGGTCTACTTAAAACAAATACATGCCTGGGTAAAGTTTATTCGCATAGACCACAAGTCATAAATAAGGAGTTCGCAATATTAAGGGACACAGGATACTCTCAGTCTGTAATTCTGAAGGATGAGCGATATTCACTCCCGAGAGGCTATTGCCAGAGAAGTACTGGTAACTAAAATCCATTGTGACACAGCAAGTGGTCAGTTATGTAAAGTGAGTCAAGAGTGTCCAGAGAAGTGTGGAGAATTTGTGGGAGGACTATTAGCCAAACTTTCAGTTTCAGGAATACAATTGGTCCTTGTAAATAGTGTAGCTGATTCACTGGTAGGCGGACAGCCTACCCTAGTTGAAAAGCCAGGGTAATTACAGGCAACTGAAGACCTGGAGAAAGTTTATCCAGGAATTTTCCCTGGTTATGTGATCACAAGATCACAGAGGCACAATCTGAAGCAGGAGGGATCAAAATGAACTCATAGTGGTCTCGTGGTATCCGAAACTTTCTTTGATCAGATAAGTGGAACAGAGAAGGAGCAATTAGTATCTTTAGCTCTACTAAACTGATTAAATTACAGCTTAGCAGAGCTAAACACAAGGAGTTCAAGATAAGGAGTTAAAACAGGTATATGAAAAGGCATTTACAAAGAAAGAAAGCAAATGCATTCATGCGTGTTATTCCGTAACAAATGATGCCTTAATGAGGAAATGCAGACCATCATACATTGAAGTACAGGAAAATGGGTAGAGATTCATCACATTGTCTTGCCAGTAGGGTACAGAAAGGAGATGCTGCAAGTGGCGCATGAGCTACAAATTGGAGGTCATTTAGGGTTGAGGAAAACACAGGATAAAATACAAAGACATTTTGTTGGCCTGGACTACACGGGGATGTAGTTGAATGTTGCCAGACGGATCATACATATCAACTAATCGGAAAACCAAAGGCAGTAAAAATAACCTGCACCTTTAATACCTATTCCAACATTTAAGGAACTATTCGCAAGAGTTTTGATTGAATGCGTAGACTCACGACCTCAAACAAAAAGTGGGAATAAATATTTATTAACAATAATGGATGTGTCGACTAGATTTCCAGAGGCAACCACATTGCGCAACATCACAGCTAAAAGGATTGTACAAGAACTACATTTTTTTTGCGAAATACGGATTACCAACAGAGGTCCAGTCAGATCAAGCATCACACTTCACATCTAAACTATTCAAGGAGGTTATGGATTATTTTGGAATAAAGCAAATCAAATATACTGCGTATCATTTGCAATCACAGGGAAAGCTCGAGAGATGGCATCAAATATTGGAAACCATGTTAAGGACTTATGGTCAGGATTTTTCAGATGGTTATGATAAGAGAGGTCCATTTGTCCTTTTCGCGATCGGAGATACACCGAAAGTCAATCAACTTTCGTCCATTTGAATTAATTTTTGGACATGAAGTAAGAGGACCATTAAAGATAATTAATAAGTCAGAATTCAGAGGCCACCCAGTTGGACTATGTGTCAAATTTTAGAGGACGATTAAATAGAGCTGGAGATTTGGCTAGACAGCATTTAAAAGTATCGCAGGCATGCAAAGAAACAAGAAGCGGATAAGAAATCACAAATTCACAACTTTGCAATTGGTTAAAAGGAATTGGTATTAATTTTATTAACAAGTGAGTCTTTAAAAGCAAGGTTTGGTGGACACTAGCAAATTGAGACGAAATTGAGTGAGTGAACTACTTGGTAAAATCTCCAGACAGAAGGGAATCTCAGCGTGTTTCATGTGAATTTGCTAAAAAAGGTATTTTCATAGAGAAGGAAAGCAAGATGAGAAGGTGTTAATGATTACAGCACAGAAGGAAGATCCAAGTTCAGATGATTCTAAATGGGACATTCCTCAAATCAAGTTGAACAATGTGGAAGTTGTCAAAAATTGGGATAAATTATTGAGTTATCTTCCAGACGAAAATCGAAATGACCTGAAACAGTTATACCTGTCACAATGGAAGATATGCGGAAATAAACTGGGAAGTACTAATCTAATTGTGCATGATGCAGATATAGGAGATTTTTTTCCGATTAAGCAACATCGTTCTAGAAATTACCCTGTAAAGTCGGCACCGGTGCAGAAGGAGATAGAGGACATGTTCCAAGATGGCATAACTGAAGTGAGTCACGCATAGTCCTGGTGTCAACGTCAGCTGGTACCCAATAATTCTGTGTGGGCTATCGCAAAGTCAACGGTGTTACAATGTCTGATGCATATACAATTCCATGGCTGGTGGACTGAGTCGAAAAGGTTGGACAGACAGCTTACATTTCTCAGTTGGTCCAGCTCAGAGGCTCATGATAAGTATCTCTGTCAGAGAGAGCAAAGGCAATTTCAGCTTTTGTAACGCCAAATGGAGGATATCAATTCAAAGTCATGCCCTTTGGTATGAAAAACGTTCCAGCCATATTTGAAAGACTGACTAATAAGGTCATTGCCGGATTACCCAACTGTGTGTTGTATATTGATGACATGGTGATTTTAGTCAGTCATGGAAGGAACATTTGCGGCATTTCTCGAACTTGTTTGATCTAATTCAGAAGGCAGTTTGTTGGTAATCCGAGCTAAAAGTGATTTTGCCATAGACTAGCGGGTCATGTTATTGGACATGGACAAATGGCGCCACGACATGTGAAAATGAAAATAACTGGGAAATTTCCCACACCATCGACGAAAAAAGCAGTACTATGGTTCCTGAGGTTGAGTAAATTATCGAATGTTTGTGCCGACATTTAGTAGTGTTGCTGCTCCACTCACTGCATTGTTATAAAAGGGCAAGAAGTGCCAGTGGACAATGGACGGTTATAAGGTAATTGATAACCTAAAAACTGTGTTAACCACTGCCCCAGCATTAGCAACACGAAGCCTTTCAAAGTGGCTATCGATGTCAGTGACGTGGGTGTCGGTGCAGTGGTCCTGCAGGAGGATGACAAAGGAATTGAAAGACCCATTGTCTTTGTTTCCAGGAAGTTGAACGTTCAGCAGAGGTAGCGAAAGAGACTTTAAGATCGGTATTGGCATTATAACAGTTCAGTGTTTATATTACCAGCAATACATTTGAGACAATCATATACACTGATCGCAACCCTTTAAAATTCGTGGAAAAACCTAAAGATAAAAATACCAGACTTGGATGGAGATTGTTGTTGTAGCCATTCAATTTCACAATTGTGCATGTGGCAGATGGCGACAATGTGATTGCCGATGCATTATTCAGATTCGAATGAGATAGAGACATTCGGTTCAGTGTGTACCACGGCCTGAATTTGCATGTGGTTGTGCATATTTGTACGTTTACACTTTGAATATTGGATTTGTGATTTCAAATTACGAACCGTGGCTTTCAAGGGTTAAAATGAAGCCATCTTTTGGTATTGACAGTTCATTTTTTTAAGGGGGAGCTGACAAAGCAAGTCACCTTTATTCTAAAATGAAGACTGTGCCCTTCATTTTTTTTCAGAGCGGCAATAAACCAGACGTGACTCTGATCAGTCTGGTCGGTGCAGTCTCATTCAAAAGGGTTCGAATCTCATAGCTTCCAGTCAAATCTGGAGTCAGGCAGGGGTGCCTTCTCTCTCCTGGCCTGTTTGTCAGCTGCATCGAGCCATTTGCGAAGGATGCGAGCCTGAGAGGGATAACTATTCCTGGCAGCATGGGCCTGCAGGTTAAAGTCTCCCTGTACATGGCGCCGTTTTCTGTTCGGATCCGCTGTCCGTGCACACACTGTTTTGCATATGTCACCAGTTCGAACAGGTCTTGAGGGCCAAGGTCAACCGAGGCAAGAGCGAGGCCATGTCTTCAGGAACTGTGCCGACCAATCCTTCATCCCCTTCACCGTCAGGACTGACCACCTGAAGGCGCTGAGTATTTGCTTCGGAGGGGCTAGGGCATGAGACAAGTCTTGGCGGAGGGTATCAAGAAAGTGAGGCAGACACTGGGCAGATGGAAGCTATGGTCGCTCTCCATCGCGGGTAAAAACCTGGTTATCAGGTGTGTGGCAATGTCAGTGTTGTTACATGTAACACAGGTCTGGCCTATTCCTTGAACCTGTGAGGTCGCCGTCACCTGGACCATCTTCCATTTTGTGTAGAGATCAATGATGGCCAGGGTCCGAAGAGACTCGATGTACAAAGTTCCGGGAAACGGCCGAAAAACACACCAAATGCCACCATCACCCTGCTGACCACCTTTATTTGTGGCTGCATCAAGGTGTATGTGGATCCCTGGTATTCAAACACAAAGTGTCACTGAGGTTCTACGTGTCCCCGATGTTGCAAAGGATGAGCCTGGCCTCGCTGCGCCGGAATGCTCCAAGTAGTTAGACCGTTCCGTATCATCTGTCCTTCGTAGAAACATTTTTGAAGATAAACAACTTTCACCACAATTCCATCAGGATGTAGTCAGCACGTAGTGTCCTTGAGACCCTTTGGGAAAATGAGAGGGCGGATCCTTTTCAGCGTTTCCCTGAGCAGTCATTTGGCAGAATGCCTCATGGCCAGAAGTTTCCAACAAGCACCAACATGGCTTGGCTGGTGTTGAGATGAGCTCTGCCTGCGAGATCCTTTATGCACGCCCAGACACTCTGCCGTACCGAGGGGATGAGCCTATCACACACCTCCTTCTGGAATGTGCCTACGCAAAGGAATTCTGGAGATGAATGTAGTGGCGTTTGACGAGGTTCGTCCCGAACAGCTCCATGACGCAGGACTCCGTGGTCTACAATCTGTTCCCTGGATGTGCACACTGAGATGCACATCAATTGTGCCTGCAACTCGGTGAAAGACGCTATTCGGTCTGTCAGAAACCTGTCGATTTTCCAGCTGAAGTTGCTGACCCCGACCGATTGTTGTGGAATGGCACATTCCAAGGTCCAGGACGACGTTTTGAGAGACACGCTGAAACTTGGGGCAGCTGCCACCAAGGCGAGGTGGGTGAAGACCACCATGTGACATCTGCCTGTCAAAGAATAGGGGGCCCACGCAGTTTCGGGCTCCACTGACTCCTCAGCTAAACATATGTTTGGTAAACCTACAGAGCTGTATGTACAAATGATTAACTCCGATCTTTGTATGCAAAGAAATGGAAGGTTTGCATATGTATGGCATGACCAATTGTACAGATCATCAAAATATTTTATGAATAAAGCATATATTTGAAATAAAAAACAACAAGATTGGTACAGAGATGAAAATGATTGTCAGAGCACTTTGGTTTATACGTAAACAAATGAGATTTCAGGCCAAAATGATCATGCTTTGGAAGTGAACTGTATACTGAAAGGGGAGTGGTCAGCTCTTTCGCTCTCTGACCTGAACTGGACAGTATTTTGGTCTTGAAGTTTAGCAGGGAGCTGTGTGGAAACTCTCTCTCTTTTCTGCCCTTCAACTTCAACCTGTTAGCATGCGCTGCATTTGTTCTGTTTTTTTTTCAGGCGAACTCGCTCACTGGGACAGAACGGCATAATTATGTCTCGCTGGATAGTTTGAGTTCTGAAGAAGTGGTTTATTCTGTTATTTGCGTTCCATTGCGTAATTTTGTGAATAATTTCTTTTTGTCGGTTTTTAAATCTAGTAGTCAACCCAGCTATCTTACTCCGAGTAATGTTCACTGTCCATTTACCGAAACAATCTGCAAAATTAGGTCTAAGGCTGCCTGCTGCAGAATGTGTTCAGTAGTCTGGCCTCGTCCATAACACAGGGGCCATTGCTGTTCCGCTTGCATCATGGTTAGTCACAGGTGAGTTCCCAGAAGACTGAAGGTGAATAAATGTTGTGCTACAGAAGGGCTGCAAATAAAAACCTAGGAACTATGTACCGGGAAGTCTAACATCATTGTTGAGTAAGTTACTTGACAAGATTCTGAGGAATAAGCTATACGTGCTTTTGGAAAGTCAGGGTTTGATTAGGTGTAGTTAGCTTGGCTTTGTGAGTGGGAGATCATGCCTCACAAAGTTATTTGATGAAGTAACCAGGAAGGTCGATGAAATCAGGTCAGTAGACGTAGCCTATATGGATTTCTGTTGGTCTTTTGATAAGATTCCACGTGATAGGCTGCTCTGGAAATTTAGATTGCATGAAATCCACGTGGAGCTGACAAATTGAATACACCATTGGCTTGGTGGTAGAAAGCAAAGGGTAATGGTGGATGTTTATCGGACTTGACGCCTGTGACTAGTAGACTGCCTCAGGGATCATGCTGGGTCAATTATTGTTTCTTTTCTATATCAATGACTTGGATGAGAATCTGCAAGATACAATTCGTAAGTCTGCATGTAAGACTGAAATAGTAGGTATTGTGGATGAAGAAGGCTAGTAGAAATTGCAGGAGGACCATTATCAGCTGGACAAGTGGCAGGGGAAATGGCAAAATGGAGTTTAATACAGATAAGTACGAAGACTTGCATTTTGACAAGTCAAATCAACTTCGGATTTTCATGGTTAATTGTCGGGCTTGAAAGAGTTTAGTGGAAAAGATTGAACTTGGAGTTCAGGAGCACAGTTCTCTGAAAGTGGAGTCACAGGTAGACAGAGCAGTGAAGCACACTGACTTTCATTTATCAGCGCACTGAGTGTTGAATGTGTGATGTTATGTTACAGTTATACAAGACTTTCATGGGGCTGCACTGGGAGTATTTAGTTTTGGTCACCTTTCTGTACGAAACATGATCTTAAACAGGAAAATACACACAAGAAAATTACAAGCTTGTTGCCAGAACTCAATAGTCTGTGCTGTAGGAAAAGTTTGGACAAGATACAACTTCATTCTTCAGAACATTGGAGAATGAGGAAGAACTTTGTGGAACGTTATAAGATCATGAAATGTATGGATAGGGTGAATGTACTCAGTCTTTTTCCCAGATTTAAGGAATTGAAGACGAGAGGATGAAAGCGAATCAGTTTACAGTTAGAGGGAAATGAATAAAAGGGAACCTGACGTGCAAACCTTTAGACAGACAGTGGTATGCATATAGAATGACCTGCAAGCTGAAATACTTGAGCTTGGTACATTAACAGCATTTAAAGAACATTTAGACAAATACATGGATAAGAAGGGATGAGAAGGATGGGGGTTAAGTGCATTGAAGTGGGTTTTGAGTGGACGGATATTTTGAGTCAAATGAATTCTCTCCGTGCTGTCGAACTCTATGACTCTGTAAACAGTTATTTCGTGGAACATTCTATGCCTGACTTGATTTCTGAACAGACACCGTCAGTTAATTGAAGATAAGATAAAATGCCGAGGAAAGAGATCCCATTGCAGAGAGAAGGAGACACTTTGTCGAAGTTATCCTGACAGTTAAATGGATGAATACATTTTCCTTGCATTTACATTTTTTCACAATAGATGATCGATCACAATTTAGACTAGCAAGCAAAAGTTTGAAATTCCCATTTGTCTTCAAGGAACTGCGAGAAAATCCTTCACCATCGGTATAATGAACGGTAAACAAGTCACTTGCTTCTGCTGTCGAGTAACTGAATGTGTGGGAATGTTCAAGAAATGATCTGCTGTCATGGATGTGTGCCTCTTTGTTTCGGGAGGAATGGTTTATTGTGTTTTCTATTATTTGCGTAAATAATTCAGACCTTTCAATTTTTTATTTCAGCTCCAATTATTTTAATAAATCCCTGAAGGTGGTCACACATTTGAAAATTTCATTGGCTCCTCAATCAAACGGGTAACTTTGCCTCCAGCAAGAAGTATAATTTGTTTGCTTTTCTTCCTCACAGTTAACGTGGTGACGATCTATGTTCTGATTTATAAAGATTGTGGATTGTCTTCATGTGTCAAACGTTACCTGGCGGCCATGGCCATGGCAGATCTACTGGTCATTATCCTCGACCTGATATTGAGACACATTCCTATTATTAATAAAGAACAGTTTTATTTCCTGAGGTCCATCCCCGTGTGTAATATCCATGCCATCCTGCTTTATGCAACCACTGACTGTTCTGTTTGGTTTACCGTCACGTTCACCTTTGATCGATTTGTGGCCATTTGTTGCCAGAAGCTGAAAAGTAAATATTGCAGTGAGAAAACGGCGGCTGTGGTTCTGGGAACAGTGGCTGCTCTGAGCTGTATAAAGAACATTTTCTGGTATTTTATACTCACATCTAAATATCGCTTGGGGAACGACCCCCGGTTTTGTTTTGTAACAGTTGCTGTTCATTACGCCCGTGCCTGGGCCATAATCGAGTTTCTCCACTACGTTCTCACCCCGGCTCTCCCATTTCTCCTGATTCTGCTGCTCAACGTTTTCACCATTAGACGCATTTTAGTGACGAGCAGAGCCCGCAGGAGACTCCGCGCTCACACCAATGGGGACGCTCAGTCTGACACAGAAATGAGAAATCGAAAAAAATCCGTCATTTTTATGTTTGTGATCTCGGCCAATTTCATCCTGTTATGGTCAATGTTAATGGTGTACTCTAAGTGGAGCCGGCTGCGGAATTTGGGGAACTATTCTATTTATCTCCATCCCTTTGTGCGGGAATTGGGCTTCATGCTGCAGCTACTCAGTTGCTGCACAAACACTGCGATTTATGTCGTGACCCAGTCTAAGTTTAGACAGCAGCTTAAGAATGTGTTGAAATACCCCTTTATCCAAATCCAGTCAATCACACTCACTCGTTAAGCAATCCATCCAGCATTTTCCCATTTCAGGTTAATGTTTCGGCAATGGAGCAATTTGTTGCTACGGTAGCAGACTGAGGTTAGTAATGGTATATCCTACCTTATCACACGGTGGGGTGAGAGGGGTGGGCCTATGTCAGGGACACATTTCAATAGTTTTCTCAACTCATGGACCACTGAGAAAAGGCACAATTCCATAAACTTTATCTATGACTTCAATTTGTAATTAATAAAAATATTCATTAAAAGAGGCAATCAGCACAGTGAAAATATTGTTGCTTGTCTTTGTGTTGACGAAGCTGAGCTGGACAGAGACAGGTTCAGACACAAATCTTGATTCTCAGAGAAGCAGAGGGGACCGGGCCCGAGCTCAGGATTTGGGTTTCAGTCATTGTGTCCCTCCTTTCACCTCTGGTGTGACAGACCCTGCTCAATTCTATTTTACTCTGACTATTTCTTGCACTCTCTCTATCTTCTAATCTCTCTTTCTGTCAGTTCCCTCACAGTTGCCTTTCCTCCGTGGGGATGGTTCACAGGCTGTTCCTTGCAGATCATTTTGTGAAGGTCGACAGTGTGATGCGAGGAAAACGGAATGGGGATAGGTTGACTGTCTATTGGATGGAAAACAGCGAGAGAATTGGTTCGCATGCCATTACTATGGGAACACAATGGGATGGGTTCACAAATCGCGACTGTGAAAAGAAAATGAGGATGAGTTCACAATGTGTTACTCGGAGAAACAGCGGACATGTGTTCAAATAGCCATAGCTATTGAAACCGAGTGGGGATGGCTCTACAGGCCGTCGCTAGGTAACCCAGCAGGCGATGAGTTCATGGGTCACTTCTCGGCGATGCCAGCCCGATAGAGTTCATGTTGCCCTGCGACAAGAACTCCTGGAGCTTCGTTCCACGGTGAGAAATAGAACAAAGGGGGGAATGGTTGACATGTTGGTGAAAAATCAGTCGGGATGGTTTTAAAGAGTGTCGATGGGAGAACAGCATGGGGATGGGTTCACAGAATGTCGCTCAGCGAACACATTGGGGAAGGGTTCGCAGGCCGTTGATTGGAGAACGGAATGGGGACACGTTCACTGTGTGGGAATGGTTCACTGGCCGTTGCTGGGGAACAATACAGGTCTGGTTCAGTGCCCATGGCTCGTAGAACACAATGGGAATGGGTTTGCACGTCATTCCTAGGGTTTCAGATTTGTGGTGGGTTCCACTGCCGTTCCTGTTGGAAGGCCTGTAGTACAACCCCAACACTGCTACTACACACTTCTTATTCTGAGCTATGTCCATATTGCCTCACGACTTGAGTTCCTCCATAGTGCCCTTCTTCAGCACAGCTATGATATCTTTTCTGACCAGTAATAGAACTCCTCTCACTTTTACCTTTCTCTATATCCCGACTTAAACATCAATATCTTGCAATGTTTAGATGCCAATGATGTCGATCCCTCAACCAAGTGTCAGTAATAGCAGTTACACCACGCTCACTGGTACTAATCCAAGCCCTAAGTTCATCTGCGTTCCGTCCTATACCTCAGACCACCTGTCTCTTTGTGTTCATCATATGCTCCCTGCCCACTCTTCCACTTAGTCACACTAACTACATTATCAATTCCTTACAGACTTAAGTCCTCCTTGTAGACCGGTAACCTTCTCATTTGGTCCCCGTTCACTTGCCAGATTATTTTAATCCCTCTCCAAAACCGTTAGCAAAAGCACACCCTTGGACATTGGTTCCAATCCGGTCCAAGAGTAGACCATCAGATTTAGAATATTCCCTTCTTCCCAGAACTGGTCCCAAAGTCCCAAAACTCTGAATCCCTCCATCTCTCAAGCCATGCCTCCAAGCCATTCCTAGGATTAAAATGTGGGAGTGCGTTCATAAGCTATTGCTTGGAGAACTGAGTGGGTATTGGTTCACAGAACACTTCCAGGAGAACAGTGTGGGGATGGGTTCACAGGATGTTGCTGTTGTAACATGTTGGGGACTGTTTCACTGGTTGTAACTTGGGGAAGAGTGTGAGGATTGGTTTACAAGCCATGAATTGGGAAGCGGACTGGGAAAGGGTTTCCAAGCCATTGTGAGGGCAACAGACTGAGTATGGGTTTACAGGTCTTCGCCTGGAGAGCAAAGTTGTGATGCTTTTACAGGTCATTGCTTGGAGCAGTTTGGTGAGATTGTGATAGGTGGGCGAAAGTAGGTGTTGATGGTGATAGATCGGTGGGAAGTGTGGATAAGATAGGTAGGAAATAGGACGAAAAGGTAGATCACCTGAAGGAGGAGGTTCCATTTCAGCAGAGTAGATATGCGATGGGGCGGGGAGAAGGAAGATTTGGAAACTGGTGAAGTCAACACTGAGGTCATCTGTTTGTAGTCTTCCGAGATGGAAATCCTCTAGTTTGCAGATAGCCTTGTAAGTGATGGAGAAGGCACAGAATGGACATTAGGGGAGTGGAAGGGGTAGTTCAAATGGATGGCCACAGGAAGGTGGGGTTCGTTGGATTCAGAAAGTTTGCAACGGTTTCTCTGATTTTGATGAGACTACGTTGAGTGGAATTGATGTAGTAAATAATGTCCGAGTTATGCAAGAAAATCTCTTCCAGATGTGGAATCTTTTTGAGGGGTCTTTAACGGGAATTAGGGGGCATCGCTGATGCAGGTTTTGCACCTCGTGAGGCAGCAGGAGAAGGTGTCAGGTGTAGAGAGGGGATTGGCGAGGAGAATAGACATAACCAGGGAGCCACAGAGCAGAATGCAGAGAGGCATGCAGAGGGAAATACAATTTTGGTGGTGGGCTGTGATTGTCAGTTCTGAAGATAGAGAGGACAATGGGCTGCACTTGGAGTTTGATGGGATGGATAGTGAGGATTGGGGGATTTCATCTTTGTTGGGGTTGGAGCATTGTAATTCGAGGACAGAGGTGTTGGAAATGGAGGAGATGCAATTGAGGACACCATTGATCACTTGGGAGGGAAAATTAATACCTTTATCGTTGGTAGACATCTGGGATGTCCTGGAGAGGAATTGAACATCCTGGGACAGATATGGTTGAGGCGGACAAATTGGGATGAGGTGATCGTGTTTTTATAGGAGGAGGGGTAGTCAAGGTAACTATGGGAGTCAGTGGGATTCTAGTAAATGTCCGTGATGTTGCTTGACATGGACACGGAGTGATTCAGGGAGTTGAGGGAGGTGTCGGAGATGGTCCACTTTAGTTTGAATTCAGGGTGGAAGGTCTTGATGTAGTTGATGAAGTTTACAAGCTCCATGTGGGAGCACGACACAGCACCAATTCAATAATTGATGTAGTGGAGGAAGAGGTGAGGTTGGTGCCATTGTAGTGGAGGGACTGTTTCAAGCATCCGATGAATAGGCACGGATTGGTAGGTCCCTTCCGTGTTTGCACAGCTACCTCTCTGGTTTGTCGGAAATGGATGATTGAAAGCAGATATTCATTAGCGGGAGGACAAGTTCCACCTACTGTTTGAGAGTATTAGTGGAAGGTGTCCAGTTAGGTTGGCGAGAGAGGAAAAAAGCAGAGTGCTTTTAGACCTTCCTTATTGGGGAATATGAGTATAGAGGCACTGGATGTCTATAGTTAAGGTGAGGTGTTGGCGCCATGTGAATCGGAGGTCAAGGAAGATGTGAAGGACATGGGTGGTTTCTCGAAAATATGTGGGGAGGTCCTGGACCAAATTGATATAAGAAGAGATCAGTTTGGAAGTGCAGAACAGGCACAGAAAACCAGTTAGGTTTGTGGATTGTAGGTTACAGAGAACCAGGTGGTGTGGTGCAAAACCCAACAGACTTTCATCCCCAGGAAAAAGAAGCATGGGACAGGGAGTTCGAGGCAACCACGACTGACCATTGAAGTCAAGGATAGCAGAAAAGCAAAAGTCAAAGCACATAATATAGTGAAGGGCAGTAGGAAAGCTAAGGATTTTTAAGCTTCCAAAGATCGACAGAGGGCAGCAAAAGCAGAAATAAGGATGCGGAAGATTAAATATGTGAGTAAGCTGGCCAGTAAATGAGGGAAAACTGTCAGATTTTCTTTTCGATTATATAAAGTGAAAAGGAGAGGCAAAAGTGGACATTGGGCTGATGGAATATGATGCTGGAGAGATAGCCATGAGGAACAAGGAGATGGCTGGTGTAATGTATTATGTTGGGTCAGTCCTCATGCTGGAAGAATCGACTAATCCGCCATAATATCTCGAGATTGAGGGGGCTGAACTGAAAATGGTGGTCATCGTATGGTGCTAGAAAGTCTGAATAACCTGAAAGTGGATAAATCACCTGGACCTGATGGACTACACCCCAGAGTTCTCATGGAGATAGCTGGAGAGACAGTGGAGGCGTTTGTGGTATCTTTCAGGAATCGTTAGAATCAGGGAGCGCCCAAAGGAGTGAAAATCGCTAACATGACGTTCCTGTTTAAGAAGACAGTAAGGCAAAGGATGGAAAATTATAGATTGTTAATTTAACCTCTTTAATCAGTATTACCCTGAAATCTACCGTGAATGATGAGATTTCTGAATGCTTGGAAGTGTTAGATCAAATAAGGCAAGGTCAGCATGGTTTCATCCAGGAGCTCATGTCTGACAGTTCGGCCAGAAGTCTTGAAGAAGTTACAAGCTGGTTAGATCAGGGACAGCCAATAGATGCTACCCATATGGACTTCACGAAGGCCTTTGACAAGATGCTGCACAGGAGGCGGCTGAGTAAATAATTCCCATCGCATTACAGCAAGTTGCTAGCATGGATAAAAGCTATCACATTTTTACCTCAATCCCCCAGCCATTTCTCTTTCCTCAGTGCCTGAATACAGAACGACTGATCCTGCATGGACTCCGGACAACATTCAGACCAACACAATTTGGATCTGAATAGCATAGCCAGTACCAACTACTAATTCAAAACCTCCACACTCTCTGACATGCGCCTCCATCTAATCTCTCTACATTAGCCCTGGCTCAGCTCATGGCCACACTGTCTCAGAACTGTAAAGGACCTCTTCCGTTTTACTTCCTCAGAAGAATTTGCACACTCAACAAACACTTCCACAACACCACACTGGACATCGCAAACTGTAAGTACAATAAACTTTCAAGTACCTACCTCAATGGTTGGGATTCATCGACGATTCCAGAAGCTTGTCCCTGCCTCCAGAACTGCTCAGCCGCCATTAGCCATGTGGCCGGTCCAGCCACCTCCACCATGGCGCAGAATGATGTTACTTCCATCCCATCCGCCCGACCACCTGCAGGTGTGGCTGACCATGTCAACTCAGAGACTGCCGGCCAGCCATCTGCCTCCACAACCACTATCAGATCTGCCACCTCCACAATCGCAGTAAGATCCACCGCGGTCAAAACTAACATGAGGCCCAAGCGGAAACACCACTTCTGCCCCTCATTGCTGCTGCCACCTCTGCCCACACTGAAGCCACTCACCTGAACACCGCCGTCAGAATGGCTGACGACACGCATTATGCCACTTCCGCTCCCACGGATCCCACAGTCACAACTTCCACCCTTCTGACGCACAGGTTGAGCATCACTTCGAAATGTTGTCAGTCTCGGTCTCTCGACTACCAGTCCTACACCAGTTTTAATCTCCACCCCCACATTCAGCTCCAGACTAGGTCTTAGCTCCCCGCCCTACTACGTTATAAGCATCCCCATAGACATCCCCCTCACTGAGGACGAATGATCAGTTCACATCAAAGGCCTCACCTTCATCCCCCTCCACTCCTGGACCAATGAATTCAATTTATATGGTGACATCAAACATTTCTTCCACCGCCTCCACCTCCAGGAGTACTTTTTCCACCAATACTCATGTTTGCGTTCCGAGGGCTCCTTCACTTCCCCCAAAGCATTCCATCTACCTGGACACCCCATGCTGATCTGTTACCTGTCCTCAACCTCATTATTTCAAACTGCTGCTGGGACATTAGTTTTGATTAACACCCAATTATCATTATTGCAAAAACCATAATTTGCTTGAAATGCTCAGTAGTTCTTACGAGAAAGCAGCATCAACATAGCGTCGTAGAATTGGCCAGAATGTATAAACATTCACTCATCTTGTTCACAGATGAGTCGGTCAGGTGCAGGAGTCAGGGGTAAATGCAGAGTAATAGTGATGGGGAATGGGTCTGAATGTGTTACTCTTCTGATGGACAGTGCGGACATGTTGGCCAAATGTCCTGTTTCCATAAGGGAGGGATTTTACGACTCTTTAATTTGGTGGTTGTTTTACGGCCAAGGATGTCTCCCAGCATGCTTTGGACATACTGAACGGGGAGGGTTAGCAGCCAGCTGTCGTGGTACACACTGGTACCAATCACATTGCTAGAAAGAGTGAAAAGATGTTGCAAGGAATGTTAAGGGATCTCGGCCGGAGTTGAAATGCAAAATCTCCACGGCTGTAATCTTGGCATTGCGTGACAGCCCTTACCACGTAGAATGGAGATAAGTAAGAGGACGATAGTACAGTTGAATATGTGACGAAACATCTCGTTCAGGAGGAGGGTTTCAGGTTTTAGGATCAGTGGCGTCTCTTCCAGTGCAAGTGGGACCTGTGAAAAAAAAATGATTGGTTGCATTTTCTCTGGAGGTGCACTAACATTTTTGCAGGGAGGTTTGATGCTGCATCTCCGGTAGATATAAAGCAATGAGACAGGAAGCTGTAAACAAAGCTACAGGTCGGAAAGTCAGCAGTAAGTAGAGTTTAATAGGATCAACAGACAAGGCCAATCCTTCCCAGTGAGGGAAGGAATTGTAAAAGTACACGTGATTTGAAATTTGTAGTAAATGGTAGAGCTGAGGCACAACTTTAGCAGCGATTAACAAATAAGAATGGAGAATATGGAAGATGAGAAGGAGTGTGTTGGGTGATATCAGGGAGCCAGTGCACAAGAGAATATTGAATGGGAAAGACAAATCACGAAAGTTTATTGAATAACCTTGTACCGTAAAGCACGCAACATTTTGAATACAACTGATGAGCTGAGAGCACAACGAGAGAAATTGATTATGACCTGGTGGGGATTACTGCAACATTGTAGGGGGTCATGTCGGAGCAGTTAAATGTCCAAGGAAAAGTATTCTGGAAGGATAGACAAGTTGGAATTGTTGTATATTTTTAAATATTATATCATGGCTTTATTTTAAAAAAATGAGATCAGCAATCCAGAAGAAAATGAAAATCCGAAAGTGAAAAGAAAGCGTCTAAACCTTTGGGTAAGAGTAATGTTCAGCCACTGTCCTCCAAAAATGCTCATGAGGTGGGGAATAACGAGGGCTTGTGACAAGGCCACAAGGTGTTTCGAAAATCCAAATTGACTCTATTAATCAAATTGATAAGACAATAGACAATAGACAATGGTGCAGGAGTAGGCCATTCAACCCTTCGAGCGTGCACCGCCATTCAATATGATCATGCCTTATCAATCCTAATTAGTATCCTCTTCCTGCCTTATCGCCATAACCCTTGATTCCACTATCTTTGATAGTTCTATCCAACTCTTTCTTAAAAGAATCCAGAGACTGGGCCTCCACTGCCCTCTGGGGCAGAGCATTCCACACAGCCATCACTCTCTGGGTGAAGAAGTTTCTCCTCATCTCTGTCCTAAATGGTCGAACACGTATTTTTAGGCTGTTTCCTACTGCCAGAGTGTCTAATCCTTTCAAAATCATATATGCCTCGATCAGATCCCCTCTCAGTCTTCTAAACTCAAGGGTATACAAGCGCAGTCGCTTCAGTTTTTAAGTGTAAGATAATCCCGCCATTCCAGTAATTGACCTCGTGAACCTATGCTGCACTCCCTCAATAGCCAGAATATCTTTCCTCAGATTTGGAGACACAGTACTCCATGCGTGGTCTCACCAGGACCCTGTACAGCTGCAGATGAACCTCTTTGCTTCTATACTCAATTCCTCTTGTTTTGAAGGCCAGCATGCTCTTAGCCTTCTCCACTACCTGCTGTACCTGCATGCTTGCCTTCATTGACTGGTGTACAAGAACACCCAGATCTCTCTGTAATGCCCTTTTACCGAAATTGATTCCATTGAGATAGTAATCTGCCTTCCTGTCTTTGCCACCAAAGTGGATAACCATACATTTATCCACATTAAACTGCATCTGCCATGCATCTGCCCACTCACCTAACTTGTCCAGGTCACCCTGTAATCTCCTAACATCCCCATCACATTTCACCCTGCTACCTAGCTTTGTATCATCAGCAAATTTGCTAATGTTATTGCTGATACCATCTTCTATATCATTAACATATTTTGTAAAAAGCTGCGGTCCCAGCACGGATCCCTGCGGTTCTCCACTGGTCACTGCCTGCCATTCCAAAATGGAGCCGTTTTTTACGACCTTTTGTTTCCTATCAGCCAACCAATTTTCCACCCAATCTAGTACATTGCCCCCAATACCATGCGCCCTAATTTTACTCACTAACCTCCTGTGTGGGACTTTATCAAAAGCTTTCTGAAAGTCCAGGTATACTACATCTACTGGATTTCCCTCGTCCATCTTCAGAGTTACATCCTCAAAAAATTCAAGAAGATTAGTCAAGCATGATGTCCCCTTCATAAATCCATGTTGACTTTGTCCTATCCTGTTAATATTATCCAGATGCATCGTAATTTCATCCATTATAATAGACTCCAGCATCTTTCCCACCACTGAGGTCAGACTAACTGGTCTATAATTTCATGCGTTCTCTCTCCCACCTTTCCTAAAAAGTGGGATAACATTAGCCACCCTCTAATCCTCAGGAACCGACCCCAAATCTATCGAACGCTGCAAAATAATCACCAACGCATCCACGCTTTCCCGAGCCACCTCCTTGAGTACCCTGGGATGTAGACCATAATTCCCTGGAGATTTATCAACCTTCAGACCTAACAGTCTCTCCAACACCAAATCCTGGCAAATATAGATTCCCTTAAGTTCAGGTCCTTCAGCCACTGTTACCTCAGGGAGATTGCTTGTGTCTTCCCCAGTGAACATGGATCTGAAGTACCCATTTTATTATTCTGCTCTTTCTTTGTTCCCCGTAATATATTCCCTGTTGCTGTCTTCAAGGGCCCAATTTTAGTCCTAAACATTTTTTTGCCTTCCACATACTTAAAAAACCTTTTACTATTCTCCTTTATAATATTGGCCAGTTTACCTTCGTACCTCATTTTTCCTCCGCGTATTTACTTCTTAGTAATCCTTTGTTGCTCTTTAAAAGCTTCCCAGTCCTCAGTTTTCCAGCAAATCTTTGCGATGTTATACTTTTTCTCTTTTAACTTTATATGTTCCTTAACTTCCCTCGTCAGCCACGGCCGCCCATGCCTCCTCCTGGGATCTTTCTTCCTTTTAGGAATGAACTGATCCTGCAACTTCTGCATTATACACAGAAATATCCGCCATTGTTCCACCACAGTCATCCCTGCTAACGTATTGCACCATTGAACTTTGGCCAGCTCCTCCCTCATAGCTCCATAGTTCCCTTTACTCAATAGAAGTACTGTCACTTCCGACTGTACCCTCTCCCTCTCAAATTGCAGATTGAAGCTTAATGTATTATGGTCACTACTTCCCAATGGCTCCTTGACTTCGAGGTCTCTGACCAATTCTGGTTCGTTACACAATACCAGATCCTGAATTGCCTTCTCCCTGGTCGGCTCCACTATCAGCTGCTCTAAGAATCCATTTCTGCGGCACTCCACAAAGTCTCTTTCTTGAGGTCCAATACCATCCTGATTCTCCCAGTCTACCTGCATGTTAACATCCCCGATAACAACTCCAGTAACATCTTTGCGACAGGCCAATTTCAGCTCCTGATTCAACTGACATCCGACATCCAGACTACTGTTTGGGGGCCTGTAGATGACTCCCAAGAGGGTCTCTTTACCCTTAGTATTTCGCACCTCTATCCACACTGACTCTACATACCCTGACTCTAGGTCTCCCCGCGCAAGGGACTGAATATCCTTCCTTACCAACAAGGTAACCCCGCCCCCTCTGCTCGTCCGTCTGTCCTTACGATAGCACGTGAAGCCTTGAATATTCATTTCCCAGGCCCTGTCCACTTGCAGCCACGTCTCAGTTATCCCCACAGTATCGTATCGGCCAATTTCCAAAAGAGCCTCAAGCTCATCTATCTTATGTCTAATGCTTGGTACATTATATATAGTATTTTTAATTTGTTACTGCTCTCACCCTTCCCATCAACCCCTATTTCACTGAACCTTACAGCATGATCCCTTTCCGAGTTTTCTGCCTCATTGATATAGCTGTCTTTCTTGACTTCTCTCGTTCGAACTTTCCCTTCAATTTCCTTTTTAAACATCCAGTTTGTCCCTTCGCCCGGCTACTTAGTTTAAATGTAGTGGTGTTGCAGTAGAAAGCCTGCCTGCCAGATGCTGGTCCTTCACCTATTAAGGTGCAAACCGTCTCTCTTGCACAATTTATGCTTACCACAAAATATACCCCAGTGATTCAAGAACTTAAATCCCTGCTTCCTGCACCAGTTCCCCAACCACACGTTCAAGTCCATTATCTCCCTGTTTCTGGCCTCACCAGCCCGAGCTACTGGAATCAAAACGGAGTTAACCACCTTTGATGTCCTGCTTTTCAGCCTTCTTCCTAGTTCTCCGAAGTCCCGCTGTAGTATGTTCCTCCTCTTCTTCCCGACATCATATGTGCCGACATGTACCACCACCTCTGGTTCTTCACCCTCGTCCTTGAGGATTTCCTGCACTCTGTCCACGATGTCTTTCACCCTGGCACCAGGAAGGCAACACAGCATCCTTAAATCCCGTCTGCTGCCACAAAAACCCCGGTCAGTTCCTCTCACGATGGAGTCCCCTATTACCACGGCGCTGTGCAATGCCCGACTCCTCTGCTCTGCCTCTGCGCCAACTTTTGATTGACAGACCTGGCCGCCTTGCGAACTGGCAGTGTCATCAGTCTCTACTGCTTCCAAAAGCTTCAACTTGTTCCCGAAAGGTACTTCTCCCGGGGTCTCTTGCACCTGTCTCCTCTCTACCTTCCTCATCGTCTGCTCTCTTCTGCTCTCTTCTGGCATGATTGGTGTAATAACCTCGCTGAAGGTCTTGTCCAGAAAGATTTCGTTCACTCGGATGAGACTAAGGTCCTCGAGTTCTTTCATCAGCGCTGCAATATGCTCGGTCAATAGCTGAATGTGCACACACTTTCCACACATATAGGAGCCTGACACACCAGAGTCGTTGACCTTCCAGATCAAGCACTTAGCGCACTGAACCAGCTGGTCAGTCATGTCTTCACCCTCTTCAACTGTGGCGTAATCACTTCACTCAACCTCCTTGTCAAAGTCTCCTGAGCTGAAGCCTCACTCTTCGATTCAAACTTCCTTCAACACTCTTTTTGTGGCAAGTCTGTGCACTCTTAATTTAGGTTAGAGGAAGAGGGAGGGAGGGAGACCCTACTTTGAAGGACCTGGGGTTTAGAACACACCCACTCTAATAGCAATCACTTACCTCACCGACCGGCTTTGCGCTCCGCCTGAACTTCCGCCCAGCTCCCGCCGCTCTCTGCTGCGAAAAGTCCGTTGGCGTCGAGGTAAGTTCTTTATATAGCAATCACTTACCTCCCGACCAGCTTTGCGCTCCGCCTGAACCTCCGCCGAGCTCCCGCCGCTCTCTGCTGCTTCTGATCCAATGTTTTCAGTAAAGTAGATAGAAGGACACGCAGTACATCAGCTTTTCAATCTCCAATGCCGTGTAGAGATTCAGCAAATCATTCTGACATTGCTTTAGTACACCTTTGTCCATCTCCTTTAATTAAACCCAAATGTTTTAAGAAACATTCAGTTTACCTTCCTAAACACTTACTGCAAATGCATACTGATTTTATGTTATGACTGCAGGGGCGGGGTGGTTTATTGCAGTTATTCAGCGCCTGTTGAGGCCAAACCTGGAATATTTAGTTCAGTTCTTGTCTCTTTTTCTGAAGAAGGATGGTCTTGCGCGCGACACGGTGCAGTGTAGGTTTACCGGGCGGATTCTGAGGATGCTATGAGGAGAGATTGACGAAATTGAATGGTTTTCGTTGGAGTTCGGATGCGTGAGGATTCGTTTCATAGAAACTCACGAATTTCTAATAGGACTTGACAGAATAGGCGTAGAGCAGAGAATGCCAATACTGGGTGCGTCCAGAACAAGCAGTCAGAAACTGAGAATTCAGTGTGGGTTACTTAGGCTTGAGATGAGCAGACATTTCTGCACTGAAACAGTCCTTACCCCTTGGAATTCATTAGCTCAGACGTAATTGATGCAAAAACATAATGTGTATTCTATATGCGGCTAAATGTTATGGAGGGAAAGCAGGCTTAGGCTATGGAGTGGGATGTTCTGACATGATCTTGATGAATGTTGCACCAGGCTTGAGGGGCCTAAAGGCCTCCTCCTGCTCCGATTTCCTCTGTTTCTGTTATATTCATCCCTCTTTTTTATTCGTTGGAATTGGCTGATTCAGAAAGATCTTCTTTAAGATATGCCACCTTGTACACACTGAAACCGTAAATTTCAGCAAGGTGTCTCAGCTGGATTTTATGTATACTTCGACACTCAGCCGCACCTTCTTCTGACCCTGCAGGTTACTGTTACAATGGCACATGCACGCGAGAACCACATAAACATAGACACAAACAGAAGCGCACACACACATACACAGACACACAGACACACACACAGACACACACACACACACACACACAGACACACAATGTAGGCTCTCCTGCATCTTTCTCTGCTGAACACATGAACAGTATGATCTTCCTTAAACACAGATATTGGACTCTTCAAAAAAGCCTTGGGAAACATTTGTGTGTCCTTCTGCTGCACATTGTCTTTCTACTATTCGCACCACCTCCACGTTCTTAATCTCTCAATACTTTTTGGAAACACTGCAACCCATGGCATTCCAGTATCAATATTATGCCAGAATATCTCGCCATACATTCACATTTCTCCAGACAGCATAACACGCACTCTCTCCGCAATGCCCCATAACTCTTACAGATTTCCAAATAATCTGCCCTTTTCCAGGCATTGTCTCACAGACATGACCAATCTAAGTTGCTCCACAATTGGTCTGGTTGCTTCTTGACAGTTGACCCTCGCTTTATTTCTGTGTTAACAAATGTGTGTTTAATGTTTGCTCTTTAGCAATGATCTCCTCCTTCTTAACATATACAACATTTTTTCTCTCTTAGAATAAAGCTGTATTTTCTCCTGTTAACTTCTCTTCACGTTCTAGGTTACGACGAATTTTACAATTTAAAATTGTTTCATGCTACTCTCAATGTTATTGTAATGATATGCAACTAAATTGTTCTTGAAATTTGCCTGAGTTTGTACGTCCAGTGCTTATTATAGAGATCCGTAGTTTCACACCTAAGTGAGAGTGTCCATTGACTCCGAGACGGCACGTTGGCCTTCACTGTTCAGCGAAGTGAATGTCTCTGTCATATCCTACCAAGCAAGCGGTCTGCGATGTCCTGGGTGATTTGCAATCACTTGAGTGTGTTTGGAGTTGCATTCACCCAGGAAAGTGAGTCATATTCCATCACAATTACGGATTATTCCTTATGGATGAAAGACAGGCTTTGGGAAATCAGGACGCGAGTTACTCGCTGCAACATTCCCAGAAGCACACAGACACATAAAGGCCCACCAATATTCACCCAGACTTATAAATCACGGTCTGACAATCATATGCAGGCAGAAATATCCAAACCGGCACCAACACATAATGTGACGAATGGTGTTTTTTTCAATGAGCAAAGTTCATAGCTTCATTGAAGTCTCTGTCATGGTTGGACCTTGATACTTGTTGATGGCCTGAAAGGAGAAAAGAAAAACGCTCTACCATTTTTTTTCCCTGGTCAGCCCATGGCAGATCGAGCGTTATGGTTTGATTAGACAATGGAACACAGACACTCTATATCAGTAGGACAGAAAAGCAAAGCCTGAAACAATTTTAATTTGTAAGTTAAACCATCGTTTATAATGTTGTCACGCTGAAGTTCGACGTGGCTCAGAAGGTGATAGAGAATAGCAAAGGTTTCTTCCTATCTGATTTGTCATTTTGTCACTAGGCCAAGCTCCCTGATTGTCTGACCTCGATCTGGACTGCAGTGTGTTGTCTTGTTTACTCGTGAAAGCTCTGCTTGATCTGAATGGGTAGTTCAGGATTCCTGAGATGCACTTTAAGCTTGGACTGTGCGACGTCATAAACAAAGTGTTTGTGCAGCAATTAAGATCTACCACCTCCCCGGCGTAATTCTGAGTCTTTCAAATGCAAATTCTGAGATCTTATAATTTTAGCGATCCGATCCAGAGATGTTATTAGGTATGAAAAATAAAGCAATATTCACTGATCAAATGGGGATGAAGGGCGGTACGGTGGTGCAGTGGTTCCCACTGCTACCTCATAATACAAGTCAACCGACATCGATTCACCCTGTGGACAACTGTCCGTGGAGTTTGATGTGCCTCCTCGCCTTCGTGGATTTCCATCCAGCGATGTGTATCCCTCTCACGGCCCAAACATGTACAAGTTAGGTGGATTGCCTATGCTAGCTTGGCCATACGGTTCGAAAATGTGTAGGTTTGGTGCACTATCCATGGGAAGTTTAGCATTACGGAGAAAGGATAGGAGAATGATCTAGGTGGGATGTTCTTGGTGAAGAATTGATGTGGTGACGGAACTGTTTCCCCCTGTAGGGATTATAAGAAGCTGCGAGATATGGTGAACTGTAGTGTCATCGGTATCATTGCCCTCTATACTTCAGTACCATGTCAAACTTGTTTAATGCCCTAAGCTCTCAGTCCATTTTAGACACGTCTGATCATTCAAACATACCATAGCGTTCAGCACCAGAGTTGACACGAATAGGACCAATATTTTAAAACCCCGGTGTAACCAATAAATTGCCATTTCCTGTATAAGCTTGACTTTTGGTCGCACAACCATGACATTTGTGAACTGACTCTCCAGGACTTTATGTAAATCAGTGGAAACTCTTTTTTCCTCAAGCAGAGCAACATGCAGGTAGTTGGCAGCACTCATATCTTATATTTTTTTCACATTCTGAAAAAAAATGTTCAAAATTGTTCAAAATCGAATTTCATAGTGAATAAAACCGAGCAGTTTCAATCGCAAAAAAATGCTACATAGAGACTCATTCAAAGAGGACAAATACTGCAGGGAAAGAGTTCAATGAACTTTTGCGTGTTATGAGAGCAAAGCCCAAGAGAAGGGGATTGCCGTCTCCAGAGTGTTGAGGAGACAGTAGGTTTAAGTATGGTTTTAGACTGGGAACTATCACTGGCTGAGTTTTACTCGCCAAAACTGCATCGGGTACGTGATTCATTGTTTTAAGAAACAAAACGAATGGAGACTGAGGAGCCCAATGCGAGAGGGGACCGCCAAACATTAAGAAAATAAGTGAAAGGGAAAAGATAACGGTACTGCGAGAGAGAGAGAGAGAGAGAGAGAGAGAGAGAGAGAGAGAGATGAACACTTGTCCACTTGCACTAAAAAATGGCTCAAGCAAGAGGAAATGAAAGCAAAGTCCAAACAGGATTTGGAATGGCCAACCAAAAATACAATACATACTAAATAATTACGGCTCTGGGTCTGTAAAGCAGGTAGAATTGTGGATCAAGGAACGTGGTTTTTCGGAGGGAGAATGTTTTAGTAAAATGCAGCTGGAAATATTGATTTAGAGGCTGGAGGAGACAGAGAAGGAGAAAAGAATGTTAAAATAGAATCTGTGAATTGCAACACTTTTAAATTGTGGAACGCTGAGGCTGATATCAGAGAGGAGATTTCAAATAAGTGATAGATCAAATACACGTACAAACGCTAGCGCACATGCAAACTCACGTGGAAAACAACCTAAAGAAGCTATACAGTATCTTAAGCCTGTTTCAGATGCTGATCATGATGACTGCCCTCCACGACCTACAGACACACCCCCCGCCCCCGCCCTGCACGGGAGATCCGCCTGGTGAAGGCTCCAAGTCTACAGCGGCCGCCTCAGAATCTGCAGAATCACCAATAACACGACATACCCTCAACCAATTGAAGCAAGATTCCCAAAAGAAGGACGATCACTCCAAGACAGAAAGGCATCAAGGGACTGTTCACAATCTACCCCCGCCGAATTATGAGTCAGACAGTGAGGGTACTGGCGTACGATCATATAACCAGGTGGTTCTGCAAGCTCTAATGTTTGAATTTGCAGGCCCAGAACTGAATCCAGATTTGGTCCACCGTCATAGAACATGATGGATCTGGAAAGTGTCTGTTGGCAGTTGCCTGACCCACGCGAGGTTGCAGATAATAAGAAGTGACAAAGTTCTGTACTGACATCAGTCCCACATCACATGAGATGAGAGTTTTCCTGGGACGAAAACTAAGTGCCAATGTCACCAAAATCAATCTATCCTGCCAGCTGCAAACGCCCATGCCAGAGAAGTCAACCCGCAAGCAGAGCAGAACGGAGACTTTAATGCTTTTTTTTGCAGCGCTGGAAAACACCTGTAGGGAGGCATTCCCAGTGCAAATGGACATGACAAAAATAGCAATGAGTAAACAACGGGAAGGTGAGACAGTGTCACAGTAGGTTAGGAGCGTCACTGAAGTCCATAATGTCCATAGCGGACTGCGACCACCCGCCGACTTAACGGTGGCAGAGATCATGGCGTATGAAGCACACCTGAGGAACAACTTCATCAGTGGAATGAAGGACGAAATAGCGAAGAAGATGGTTGCCCAGCCATTGGAGGGAGGTGCAACGGAAAATGAGAGAGGAAGAGGCGATGGCAGAGGTAGATCTGGCGGGTGGCTTGTTTGTGGAGCAATGGACCAGTGCGCGAGACCGTGCCCTCACAGACAGCCTCAATCGGCCCTGGAGGCTGGAGAGCAGGGTAAATGACAAAGGAAGGCTGAGGTGGAGGTGGGCAGCCCAAATGTACAGGTAAGCGACTTTCCTTTATGCTTGGCAACGAAGACTCGCATATGTTAATCTCATCTATTAACTTTACGGGCACTGAGACCTGTCCCACGTCTATGTTGAGCTCTGAAACTGTGAAGTGTTGTCAATATGCTCAATAAAACATCGATGCGTATAAGTCGATGTCTACCTCTATGTTATATGTGGAACGTAAACCATTTACTTTTTTGGTAGATACAGGGGAAACATATTCAGACCTGAAATCAAGCCATTTCAGAGAGTCAACGCCAATAAAGATGAGTACATGGCTCCCCATCAGTCGTTGTGCTATGAGAGAGATTTCCCGCATCCTTGCAGAGCACAATACCCGTTAAAACCTGAGTTTATAGAAGAAATTACTTTCGTCTTTGAATCGCTCCTTAAGGCTCGAGTGATAATCCCTTGTAAGTAATCACCAATGAGAAACCCCATTTTTCCGGTCAAAAAGCAAACATTCCAGGTGAACTGTAGGAATGGAGGTTTGTTCAACACCTGCAGGCAGTCAATAGCGCTGTTGTCCAGCACGCCGCAAATGTTCCTAACCTCGATACAATGTTGGCTCAAATTCCACCGCACAGTAAAAGGACCTCAGTTGTGGATATAACAAATGCCTTCTTTAGGGGACCAGTGCCTCCAGACATTCAATTCTGGTTCGCTTTCACATTAAAAGGTCAATTATATTCCTTCACACGACTTTGTCGATGTTACTGTGAGTCCCACACCATATATAATGAGGCTCTATGCATGAGTCTGGGGATTCTTGTTTCAACCCCGGGATCAGCGCTTCTGCAATATCCTTACTAATTCCGAGCAAAAGACAGCACACAAATCGGCAACACGTTGGCTGAGAAGCAATGCTGTGCTGTTGGAGATGGCTAACATTACAATAAAGCGATATAACGTCCTGAGCACTGAGAGCCTTCTCCCCACAGATGACCCATATGATTGTACCGTTATAAGTCATTAAATTTGCAGCCCTCGACCAGATTTGCAGAATTCATCACTTCAGAATCCAGGTATGGATATTTATTTTTGGATGGGTCAGCATTCAGGAAACAGGCTAGAATTGTGTTGGCTACGCTGTAGTGACTACCTAAGAGACTGTCAAAGCGAAATCTCTCCCTTCTCTTCTGTCAGCGCAAGCAGTGGAGCTGATTGCCTTGGCTGAAGCCTGTAAATTGGCTGAGGAAAGACAATGAATAGTTATACCCATAGCAGATATGCATTCGGGATTGTCCATTACTTTGAAATCCTGTGGAAACACGGGAATTCTTGATCTCCACCAGAAAGCCCATCACACACCGTGGCCTGATTTCTGACCTCCTGGGAAGCGGTCCAATTGCCTAAATCAATCGCTGTTTGTAAGCCCACTCAAATCACGATGATTTTAGTTCCCAAGGCAATGCAAGGGCAGACTGAGCAGCAAGAACGGCAGCACAGCAGATGCCAGTTGATCAGATTGGCATATGTATGGCAAGAATTTGTACCCCAACAGCAGACTTTCAGGGGTTACAGTCACGGGCCACACCAGAAGAAAAGTGTGAGTAGACGAAAGCAGAATGCGGAGTGAGGGAAGGAGAATATTATGACTATGACTCCAATGGCAAACCCTGTCTACGACGATCATTATTTCCATTCTACGCCAAGCTGACACAAGGTAAGGAGCAAGTGTCAAATGGGCGAATGTACAACAGTATTTCCGCACACTGATGCTGTAAGGGATTTACTTCAAGAAATATTGTGAACGTTGTGTAATCTGTGCCACGAATAATGTGGGGAGGAGAATACAGATGAATCAGGCAGCACACTCCCAACCCCAAAAATCCTTTGAACATTTACAGATGGATTTTATTGAACTAACGCCCAGCGAAGTGTGTCGGTGCTGCCTGGTAATAGTTGATATGTTGCCTAAATGGGAGGAAGCGTTCCCTACGTCCAAACAAGATGCCAGTGCAGAAGCCAAAGCTTTACTAACTGGGATTATTCAGAGATGGGGCATCCCTGAAAGGCTTCATCGTGACAATGGGGAAAAAATTGTCAATAATGCCTTACAGCAGATCAGTGATTATTTGGGAATAACATGATACGACACTGTAACTACCACGCAGCGAGCGGTGCCGCAGTGGAAAGATAGAAGATAAAATGACAAAATATTGCGAGCAACTGGGGGTGACATGGACAAAGGCACTTCCGATTGTGCTAATTTATATGAGATCTAAGAGGAGAGGAAGGGCTAATCTTAGGCCGTTTGAGATTTTGTTTGGTAGTCCACCTAATACAGGAATTGGCCCAAGACCTGAGGTAGACAGATAACAGATCACTGTGAGGATGAGATGTTGTGTTACTGTATAAAACACTCTACCCTTATATCTCAAATACAGAATCAAGTGTAAGCTGCACTACCCCAACCAGCAGGACAGAAGCTACATGATCTAGAATCTGGAGATTGGATAGTGGTAAAGATATCAGGAGGAAAACCTGGAAGGCGAAGAGGTGGCTGGAATCATTTCAAGTGCTCTTTCCAAAACAGCCAGCTGTTTAGATCGCCGATTTTTAATTATCTGTCTTTGTGTTTTATTTCAACCTGGCTGTTTTATTTAGTTGTTATCTTTGTTGTCATAAAATGACAAAAATGTGGACAATATCGTGGAAAATTAAGAAATTTTTCATTTACTGTGAAATTTGAAAGATAATGCCTTTATTAAAATTTAATGCTGTGTTGAGCTTTGTAAACAATACTTTGATGAGGTTTTCAGCCAACTTGTCCCTGTTTGAACTTTGTAAACATTCAACTCGACCTTGTGATAGTGGAACTCCGTGAAAGCTGAAGAACTGCTATATCCAAGATCAACAAATATGAGAAAAGCAACTCGAGTTTTCCCAGTCTTTGCTCTTGAGAGCGTGATAAGTATATGGGAGGTATCTGAACAATGCTATGATACCCCTTTACATTGAGGCATCTAGCTGAATGTACTCGGGATCAATTCTGCCGAATTTAAATAAAGCTCCTTTGTTTGCACTTGCTTAAACAAAGTCGATTTAATTTCCACGACAGTTCACTTGCACACACTTGTCTCATGTTTCAGCTTTTCTTCCTCTCGTTGGACAGCGTCAAGTTGCTCCTGACTGTCCCATTTCTCTCTTTCCCTCGGTTCATTTTTGTCTTCCGCACTTCTGACCCATTCAAACTGTCCCTCTACTTCTGCTGTTCCCTTTATTACTGGACGATGCTTCAATGCCTCTTCATTCGAGTCGGAAGGAGGTCTCTTTAACTCCTCCGAATCTGGGGGCATGGCACTGGGGCCTGATTTCTGCTTTTCTGTTTCCAGAAAATGTTCAGCTTGTTCTTTTGCAGCTTTCCTAGTCATCACAGGTTCCTACTAAGCTTCCTTCAACTCATCACCCTCTTTCGTAAAAGGTTTCAGTATTTCTATCTCCTGATCCCACATTTGGTTCTGAGTTTTAGAATTATCTTTCCGTATAAAGTTCTTAATTATTCATTCGATGTCATTGTATATCAAAGGTACGTTCTTCTGGCCATTTAGTCAATAAATCCTTCGAGTTATTTTTCCTATTTCTCAGAAATGTTCACAATATCGTTTCTTGCCACAGGAAATTTCTTACTCAGTATCTCAACTGCAGTCCGTTTATTTATTCTGTCATATTTTGTGACAACTCTGCAATAATGGTCTTTCATCCCAGCCAGCGCTTCATGTCTTTGCGAATGTCATGATCATATATTTTACTGTCAAATGTCTCAGGCAGGCTCTACTAACTATTAATTATATATTTATTTACAATCCCAAATATTTATTATTACAACCTGTTTGGGGGTGGCACGGTGGCTCAGGGGGTGGCACGGTGGCTTTGGGGGTGGCACGGTGGCTCAGTCGTTAGCACTGCTGCCTCACAGCGCCAGGGACCAAGGTTCAATTCCAGCATTGGGTGACCGTGTGTGGAATTTGCATGTTGTCCCCGTGTCTGCGTGGGTTTCCTCTGGGTGCCCCGGTTTCCTCCCACAGTCCAAAGGTGTGCAGGTTAGGTGAATTGACCGTGCTGAATTGCCTCATGGTGTTCAGGGATGCATAGGTTAGCTGCATTAGCCCGGGGGAAATGTGAAGTAATAGGGAATGGGTCTGGGTGGGTTACTCTTCGGAGGATCGGTGCGGATTTGTTGAGCCGAAGGGCCTGTTTCCACACTATGGAATTCTAATTCTAAGAAACACATCGTTGTTTGGGGCGGCACGGTGGCACAGTGGTTAGCACTGCTGCCTCACAGCGCCAGGGACCTGGGTTCAATTCCCACCTCAGGCGACTGACTGTGTGGAGTTTGCACGTTCTCCCCGTGTCTGCGTGGGTTTCCTCCGGGTGCTCCGGTTTCCTCCCACAGTCCAAAGATGTGCGGGTCAGGTGAATTGGCCCTGCTAAATTGCCCGTAGTGTTAGGTAAGGGGTATAGGGGTATGGGTGGGTTGCGCTTCGGCGGGTCGGTGTGGACTTGTTGGGCCGAAGGGCCTGTTTCCACACTGTAAGTAATCTAATCTAATCAAACCCGCCATGATGATGTTCAGCAGACAAGGTTTGCTTTACTGTGTTATTTCATCGAGCCGTGATGACATTTCAGACTCAGCCTTAGTCTGAAAATTGGTGAAAGAACACTACACTATTCTTATCCTGTCCTGCCACATTGACCTTTTGAATCGTGTAGCATTCCACAGAATCATTGCAACAGATCGCCAGTGTTCTTCATGCTTTAAACATTCCCATGCTTTCATCCCCTTTATTTTCCATATAAGCATACCCTGTACCAGCGTGAAGTTTCAGTTCCCTTAAAGTAGAGTACACATCGACAACTACATAACAACTCCCCCATTAAGAAAAAACTGAACCATCATGATGAAACGATGTTTTCATTTATTGTATTCCTTTACCACATGCACATGACATCTATATAAGATAATGTACATTCACCATGAAAAATTTAAAGGGTTCTTGAAATCGTTCCAAGAATATCAATGTATTGTGGTCAATGAACAGAACCGTCTCTTACACATTTTTCGGAACGTGAGCATTAAATGTCTCAAGGCCAGTACCAATCTCAGTCATTGTTTGTCGATCGTCGAGTATTTTCTCTGATGGATGCTGAGTTTCTTTGAAAAGTAGCAAACTGGCAGTTCAATTACAGGAGAAGCTTCCTGCAGTAATTTACCTCCACCTCCTATGTCACAAGCATCGATTACAAAATTGAAGTGTTTCAAAAGTTTTGTGAAGCTAAAACTATTGAGATGGGTAACATTGCTTTGATGTGTGCAAATGACTCCTAACATTCTTATGTACAGCAAAACTTTATGTTCTTCGTCATCAAATCTATTAATTGTGACACTACACTGATAAACTTCAGAAAGAATCTGCTTTGTCGAAAACATCGAAGCACCTCTTTCCTCGAGATTGGTCGAAGAAATTCCTCGATGATATTGGTCTCTGCTTTCCTTGGGGTCAACCTTCCATTACTGATGTTATGTCTCAAGAACTTCACCTTTCCTTATGCGAATTCACTTTTTTAAGTTTATTACCCGTTTTGCCACTCTTAGTTATTGAAGGAGCTTTGCAAACTGTACCATGTGATCTTTCGAGGACTTTCTAAAGACCATGCCATCAGCCAAGTACACTGCACAGTGTGGCCACACAGCCACAACGCTGTTCATGAGTCTTTGGAATCTGGCAGTTGCGTTCTTATTCCCAAATGCATCATTTTGATTTGGTATAGCCCATTTGGGTTTACAAACACAGAAATTTATTACGCTCTCTCTGATAAAGGTACCTGTCAATAACCACGGAGGAAGTGAAACATGTTGATGCGAAGAGCTTGTACTATTTTCTCTATAGTTCATCAATCTCTGTATTGGATATATATCCAGTTCTTTTACAGCATTGACTTTCCAATAATCGGCACGGTGGCACAGTGGTTAGCACTGCTGTCTCACAGCGCCTGAGACCCGGGTTCAATTCCCGACTCAGTCGACTGACTGTGTGGAGTTTGCACGTTCTCCTCGTGTCTGCGTGGGTTTCCTCCGGGTGCTCCGGTTTCCTCCCACAGTCCAAAGATGTGCGGGTCAGGTGAATTGGCCGTGCTAAATTGCCCGTAGTGTTAGGTAAGGGGTAAATGTAGGGGTATGGGTGGGTTGCGCTTCGGCGGGTCGGTGTGGACTTGTTGGGCCGAAGGGCCTGTTTCCACACTGTAAGTAATCTAATCTAATCCACGAAATATCATTGAGACACATCCAGTTTGGGAACTAAGACCAATGGTGTACTCCACGCGCTTGTCTTGGTTCAATAATATCCTCGTTGGGCATGGCCTCCACCTCATTAGGACCTGTCTGACTTTCAAGAGGTTTCCTGCTAGTCGTGTTCCTTCATCAGAACAGCATTCCCTGTGCATTACCTTTAGTCCTCCCCATTTGATTGCATTATTTGCTGTTGTAATAACATACCTCACTCCTCAAGGACTTATTCAGTTCTTAACTTGTTTTGAGACACATTAAAATCCAGAAAACCTGAACTTGGGGCAGTATATAGCACTTGCTTCTCTTTTTGCCTTGTATAAACGGGTGCAACATGTTCTCGTGACATACACAGAACAGGTTTTTTTAACATCTGGCATCTTTACTAGATCGTTCATGTGAGTCATGTTTTTCTCAATTTGATAGGGACCACTAAACAGTCATCGAAGAGATTTCCTATCACTGGTGACAGCACTAATACGTCATCCCACCGCCACGCAAGGAATACGTCAGAGTTTCAGGTGGCCCCTGCTTCATTTTTGGTTGTGGCATCTTTAGGTGTTGTTCAGTTAACTCACCGACTCGAGTTAATCTCTCCCAAACCACCGAAACATAACCGAAACGTGAAATTTCAGATTTTTGGCCTGTCAATTTCTCTTTAATTAATTCACAAGGGCCTTTCACTTCATAACCGAATATTAACTGGAAGTTTGTACACTGAATAGATTCTTTTGGGGAACTCGAATGGCAAACAATACGAATGAGATGCATTTATCCTGATTATTTGGGTAACCCTGACAGGATGCTTGCAACATGATATTCAAGGTCTGATGCCACCTTTCAAACCATTTCTTGGATTCAGGGTGATATGCACTTGATTTAAAGTGATGTGTACCGCCGTTATCCAAGTGCTCCTTAAACAGCCTCGCAGTATAATTAGACCCTTGGTCCGACTGAATCTCTCTGGGTGGCCAACACCGTTTGAAGCAAGTTACAAACTCCACTATCAACATTTTTTTTGCCTTAATACTCCGTAATGGAATTGCCTCCCTTATGATTATCAAGTACTTGTTCCCACAGTCCGTTCCCACGGGGGGACATACACAGGCAAGATAATTTAAGTGAAAGGTTCTTCAGATGCTGGAATTTGAACAACATTTCTGGTTTTAATACCGCCTCTGGCTTACCTACCATTTGCCATGTATGACATGTGTTCCAATGAGTAATCATATCCTGGTGCATTCTAGCCCAATGAAAATGCTTTCGTACCTGAGCCTGAGTCTTTTCTAACCCTTGGTGACTTCCTAAAGGTAGGTCATGTAGTACCCATAAAAGCTCCTGTCCAAATGCTACTGGCAACAAATCTGGTGCACTTCGGCCCATTTCTCCTCTGCACTAAGCTGTCGTTTGTCCTTTCCGGTCTTAGACTTTTATCCTTTTGATAATTACCTTCAGGAATATACTTTGCCTTCTTTACAGAATATGCATGTAAGATATATATTTTACTGTCTTGTCTTGCTTTTGCAGGTCTCTCAACCTTTCAGAACCAAAACACTGACCATTTCAGGTTTGTCCCTCACCATTGCGTCAAACAGGCTTTCCACGATCTGAAACTCAAATCCTTCATCTCTCTTTTTAGTTTTTGCTTGTGCTATGACTACTGATAGTCAGGTCGATCAGTCTGTAATACACAGTCTGAGAAAATGCTAGAATATTTATGTTTTAAACGCTCAGTTTCTTAGTTTTCCTTGGGCTTCTCCAAAACAAGGGGAGTCACTCCCATATTGGACATTTGTAACTCGTTACCAGGAACAAATTCAATTCCTGGACCTGACACTGTCAATCACACCCACTTAAATTCCCCAGTATTCGGCTGGCAATCCAACCTGATCCTACTTCGGGAACGCTACATTTCTGTCCATATTTCCAAGAAATTGCCACACTCTCGGGTAACAAATCAGAAAGATGTAAATTCGCTCATCCGTTACCATCATCCACTGATTGATCCTGTATCTCTCAAAATTATAACTTCTTGATCTTCTCCCCCGTTCGTTCGTTCGAAGCGAATTATTCACAGCGATCAGCTACGAAATCCATACCCACTCTCTGCCTAGACTATGCACTGTCAGGCGGCTACTCGGCTTTCTTTCAGGTTTTCTCAACTACCTTCAGTAATGCCACTGGCTTAGCTTGTTTTGCCATATCTTTTTCGCACAACTATTGGTGGTGACCCTCAATGAGAGTTCGAAGCAAACATATTATCACTTTTTTTTATTTTGGGTCACTGCTCTGACACATTGCAGAAGAGAAAAAAAAGCAAATTTGCAGGATGCTTCTATATCCAGCAATGCTTCTCGCAAAAACAAGCTTTTTGACAGAGGAAAGAATGTTCAAAATACAGACAGTTGTGAAAAACAAATGCAATACTGATTTGAGAGCCATAAAGATTGGTAAAGTGTTGTGACGTTGAAAAAAATGTGAAGTTTGCAAGACGAAGCTGAACGGTTTCATGATTTCCATGCAAGACGCACTTCAAGTGATGCAACGAGCTGGAAAAGTCACGTCAGCTGTGGGCTTGAAATTAATGACACACTCACACACATCTGTGGTATCAATGTCATCGGGCACTGCTTCCACCATTGGTTACCGATTAGGGTGAAGCTTTGAGCAACGTCTTACATTTGGGGTGAATACCCCAGAATAACCATCGCGATGGAGAGATGAAGTACATTTTCCCTGAGAGGGACTGTGGAGATCAATGCAATGGCACTGGATGGGAGTTGAAGGAGGCGGGAAAGTTAGGGGCTGCCAATTTGTGTTTCTGATCCTTCACCGGTTCGGGTTTGAAGATCAGGAAAGAGAATGGTGCTTTTCTGGGGTCCAGGATGATGTCCAACTTGGCAGGCTGGGAGAATAAGACACAGAGGGTGTTAAAGGTCAATATTCATCGCTGCTATTGCTGAAAGAACAGGTTCAATGAATGGAACCTTGTTCACAATGACCTAGAGCTGAAAATGTGTTGCTGGAAAAGTGCAGCAGGTCAGGCAGCATTCAATGAGCAGGGGAGTCGACGTTTTGGTCATGAGCCCTTCTTCAGGAGGGCTCATGCCCGAAACGTCGACTCTCCAGCTCCTTGGATGCTGCCTGACTTGCTGCCCTTGTACAGCAACACAATTTCAGCTCTGATCACCAGCATCTGCAGTCCTCACTTTCTCCACAATGACCTAGATGTATGTAGCAAAGGAACAGCCTCTTCGGCCCATCTCGTCCATGCTCGCATGATTTAACAAATTGAAACAATTCAATTTGCTGGTACGTGGCCCAAATCACTTTATTTTAAATCCCGATGTTGTATTGATTAAGAAAGGGTAAAGGTTTGGTGTCAGGCTGCGGTCCGTAAATATTACAAATTCTTCAAAGGATGGGCAGTGAATTAGTGTAGACTTACTTCACACTGGGTGCGTCTTCTATGAACGAAACTCAGGAGGAAAATCAAAATTTTCATTGATATGTCCAACTATACCTGCGTATTCAACCCAAGCACAATATTGCAGTATCTGTGAACAAATTCACAATAGTGACATTAATGTCAGCACAACTATCTGGTCAACCACATGGAACAAACATCACGCGCGTTTCCAGGGATAGGGGGCAACAGTGGACTGTAGTCGCTGTTCTCAACTTGTAAACATTCATTGAACATGCTTGCAATCTCTTTTTGAAGCCTTGTGTATTTTAGTGAATTGGGCCAAAAAGCGTGTTGCTTCAAAAGAACAGCATTTCCTAATTCCACAAAGTGCATGCTTATTTCCCTGCTTACTCCTATATGTCTCTCCAAGGGATTGTTGCAAGCTTTCAGCTCGTATTCATTTTCGTCTGGAAGATAAATCAATAATTTAACCCAATAATTTCAAGAACTTCCCCATTGTCTTATTCAATGTTGGTAATGTCAAGTTCAGAACTATCTATAGTGACCACGGACATGTCAGTTGTAACAAATGGCGTGTTATCCTTTTGCTCCCTTTCCTGATTGAAATACCGTTTGTACATATTCACACGACAGATTGTGAGAGCTGGAATTCTTACAGTTCATTACGGGCACAGTGGGCAATGGAGAACCGTCTAATGCGGTGCATCTGAATCTCCAGGAAACCTTGATCAAGGAGATATACAAAGGCTGCTGCAACAGGTAAAGGTGCACGGCATGATTTGTAATGGAGCAGCATGTGCGGATGATTGGCTAATGCATAGAAAACAATAAGTGTGGGAAAATCAATGTTTCCTGGTATGTCTCTGGGAAGAGTGCTGGAATCGCAATCGTTTCCAATTGATATTGATGATTTGAAATTGGAGGTCAAGTGTAGTCTGTCAATGTTCGCAGATGACACGACGATGAGTGGTACAGCAAAAGCAGGAGAAGGATAGAGAGAGGTTAAATGAGTGGACAAGAGTGCGGCAAGTGCAGTTCTATGCTGTTAAATGTAAAGTCATCCATTTCGACAGGAATAACAGACATAAAGTCCATTATTTAAAGGGACAAAAGTTGGAGCATGCTGCGGTGCAGAGGGCCCCGTATGTCCTTGTGCATGAATCCCAGCAGGTTGATTTGCAGTTACAGCCGGTCATTCAGAAAGGAAATGGAATATTGTCCTTAATTGTTATAGGGATGGATTTTCAATGGTCTGAGGTAATGTGACTGCCGTATCATGTGCAGATAAGGTCACACCTGGAATATTATGAAAACGTTTCATCTTCTTACTTGGGGAATAATGTAACTACACTGTACGGGATGCAGAGGAGGTTCCCAAAATTGATTCGAGAGTGAAGAGGGTTGCCTTGTGAGGACAGATTTCGTAGCTGAGCCGCCATTCATTGGAATTTAGAAAAATGGAAGCGGTCTTATAGCCATTTGTAAACTTATGAAGAGAACAGTTAAGACAGAAACAGGGACGTTTTGTCCATGCGTCAGTCAAGTTTAAACGAGGTGACATACGTTCAAAATAAGGGCAAGCAGATATACGACTCAGTTAAAGAAATTATTCAGGACCCAAAGGGGTGTGAATCTGTAAATTTCCCTGCCACCTGACGCAGTTGAGTCGATCACGTTGCATTTTGTAAAGGCAAAGATCGGTTTGTACTTGACAAGTGCAGGATTTTGTGCGTGGATGGGTAAGTTGAGTTGAGCCCCGAAAAGATCTTCCGTGATCTTATTGAATGAGGAAGCAGGCTTGAGGGGTCAGATGTCATACTCCTGTTCCTTATGTTTCTTATGCTGGAACGTACAACATAGAACTTAGATCATTAGAGCACAGTGCAGGCTGTACGCCGAGTTGTGAAACCAACCTGAAGCCCATTTAAAATGCACTATTCAATATTCATCCATGTGTATCCAATGACGATTGAGGCCCTTTTAAAATTGGCCAGTCTCCTCCTGTTGCATGCACGCCATTCCACACCTGTACTACTCTCTGAGTAAAGAAACGACCTATGACATCGATCCAAAATCTATCAAGTCTCAATTTAAAGTTATAAGAAAGTTAAATTTAAAGAAACAAAGATAAGGACAGACATATGTATCAACTTTTTCACCATGCAAAAACTGACACACTCATCGACAAATATAAGTACACAGCGAATATCACACAGTCACACACTGACCGCTGATATATGCGAAGAATGCAACATCTCTAAATATGAAACACATATGTACTCTCACAAGCAAGGTTACAATAGCGCAGACATACAAACATTGGCCCTCCTAAAAATTCAGATATAAAAATACAACAAAACATACGCACAGAGTCCTGAAGAAGGGCTTATGTCCGAAACGTCGATTCTGCTGCTCCTTGGATGCTGTCTGACCTGCTGCGCTTTTCCAGTGACACATTTTTCAGCTCATACACACAGAACAACATAGAAATGCAGAGAGCGACATACTCAGCAAATGCAAATGCAGCATTATTCATCAGAGTAGAAAATGTCCACACATAGATCGTCGCAATACAAATACATACTAAGCAGATGCAGAATCGAAGAAGAAGACACTGTGGACAGGTTTAGCATCAAAATAGTGCGATTTATCAAAGACACGGAAGAATGATCACTGATGGACTGATCGCATTGACTATAACAAATTAGACAGGTATAACCTTTGGTGAGCCAATGAAATTATCAGTCACGGATTGGAATTTGGAATGTTTTTATCTTAATTCCAAGACATGCCATGAAATTTCACCTGTCAATTCGCACACACATGTTAAGGGTTTCAATAAAGGGAAAACGTGCTCACAAATTCGGTATTTTCCATTTGGTAGGGCACGTAACAGTTCGATCAAATCGATTCGCCAGTATGCACAGCAAGAAAATGTGATTTGGCTTATGTACTTGTTGAAAAAAACCTTCAGAGACAGCTCTTGAGTATTAACAGTTTATTCCGAAATGGGGAGAGCACTGTCCAAAGTAAAGCTCGGCAGAACTCCGAAGTACCACAGAACGTTGCAGATTATACTGAAAACCAGGCATGAGCTCAGGCACTGGCTGACGGTTAATTTCAGGATATTAGTGTGGTGTCAGGAGATACTGAGTCAAATGACATCTCTCAGAGTCAGCCCTAATTGATATGACACATTCCGCAAGTGGACTGGAGTGAAATTTATCACATCACCTTTGTTGCAGGGATTTGCAACAAATGTAGGACAGAAGTCTTAAGTAGAGCAACAACATATATTAGCAATATATCGTAAACTAAATGACGGGACTATGTATGCTACAGCAACTAAGCTATATGTTCTGGCAATACATCAGAGTGAGGAAACTAGGAGCAGGCAAACAATGGCGTCTTGAACAGATAAGCTACACATTAGCATTGCATCATAATGAGAGCAAAGCGAGGGGGCTTTGAGACAGGCACATCGTATTTACCAAGGATTTCTTTCTTTTCTGATGGCTTGAGGAGAACTTAAGCAAAATGATTTCAAGAACAGTACGGAAATAACACCCAAGAAAATGACTTTCACAATCGTCCATTTTATTTTCACCATCTAAAAAGCAGGCCAGGATCTTCAGCAAAAAGCGGAAAGTAGCGAGAGCCAAGGGACCTGTTTAGACGTGGGGGTTCTAAATCAGACAGGTCGTCCCACGAATCTGAGGTGTCAGCGCTGTTCGGGCTGGGATCTAGGGCTCAAGTCCTGTGTCAGTGAAGGGGGATCGTGACCAGCTTGGCTAATTATGAGATGGAGAGGAAAAGTGAGACAAAACACGCACAACACTGCTGAATGAAACTAACAAGGATCGCAAGAAGAACTCAGACAACAAGGACAATGAGCACTTGTCGTAGGCCATTGGCCCAGGATCTGAGCGACGAGCCCAAGCAACTCCACAAGTCCCACCGGGAGCTGGGTTCCCACTGAGGCAGTGCTCTTTTGCATCGATTTCTATGCGTCCACTCGAGTCTTCCTTGAACTTTGACTGCTGTTGGTTGATTATTAGAACAAGATCATTCCTACATCGGCTCCAAGTTTCGGCAGTCCCCATTCTTAGGCTTGGTGCGCCTGTGAATATAAACATGAAAGACGATTAGTTTATGTACGCAGATATTTCCCACTGTTCTACCAGTGTTGTGGCAGTAGTGTCAATCGTTGGGACGATTCATTGACTCAGGTCAACTACTATAAGTAGATATTATTTGTACCAATGTACTCGAAATAATTTTATCAAAACAAGTTAAAGAAAAGTAAAAAGGACCATCAGGCAAGGGAGTGGATTTGGAACCCTCCTTGCCCAAGTTTGTACAACTTTGCACATAAACAGCTAAAACAGGCAGGAGCAACGAAGGAACACAAACATTTCCCGCCTTGGTCAGCTATAGCTTGGTTTGAGTATCGAGGAAGCTCCCTATTTGAGTTCATAGCTTGTGATCTTCAGCCTAGTCTTACTGCTCTGATTGCTGTACCTTACCCAGATGTGACATTTCCGTCCTTACCTTGTCTCTGTGGAGATTAAATCTTTTATATTCCTAAGAGGCTCCGTAATCGTGGCTACACCAAAAGCACAACGAGAGTCATCCTTTTGCTAGAATGCAACGTGTCAAACCTTATGCTAGCTCCAAGGCAGCTGCAAAGATACTTCTCTCCTTCGTAGCTACATTTCCAGTTCAAGTACGGGTCTGCCTGTTAAATTTCCCACTTTCCCCTCGGGAATGGTCTGGTCAGTAGTAGTTATTGTGTGGGCATCTGAGTTAGTTGGTGGCCCCAGTTGGTATGTTGGTCTCAGTCAACCTTTTCGGGGTTGCCAGATGGTGCATAGGATCGCTAGGTTGTTGGACATCTTCGGTTTTGTTTGCAACCTCGATCATGGTTTAGTCTCGTTCTGGACATCCCAGTAGAAAATGGAATTGCGACCGAAATTGTTAGACTAGTTCATCTCATTTATCTGAAACATGTCGGCGACACCAGATGGAATACATCGCAAAAGCATCGCATTAAACGAAGGTGAGTCAGCTTGTCAATTGAAAAGCTGATTACCTGATAAAAACTCCTTAGCAGGCAACATATCGCAATACTGACCTCCTGACTCCCAAGGTTTGAGATTACATTTCAGTTCATCACGAATATTTGCAGGTTGTTGCAAAACTCGGTCTAATGACTGTATTGAGTGGTAGGCCTGGTTGTCATTGTCATGGAATCAAGCCTTCAGATCCTCATTAGTACAGACGTGCCCGAGGAGAAGCATTATACATCCGCATTGTCCTTCGAATATATTGAGCAATTGGACTTGTTCTCCTTGCAGTCAGGGGCTTGGTTCATTAACATTAACCGGCTTTTCAGGTAGCCCCGGTTATGGATTACCCAAGCCACATATTTTTATGACATCGGCAATGAAGACGGTTCCCAATGCTGAACCCTTCATCTTCACAGAAACGGGAGGTTTATAATCGGAGGTGTGGAATCAACGGTCATGTGGATAAGGCAAAAGCAGGATCCTGATTGTGGATGACCAGCCATGGCCATTGTCGAGGAAATTAAATCGACTTGACTCAATTATTGGCAAGAGCAAAGAAAGGAGCTTCATCCTAAATTCTGCAGAATTGACTCCATTACACTAAGGCGCCGATTAATAGTCGTGTCTTAAGTAATCCTACATAGAGACTCATTATCGGAGAATAAATATGGCACAAAAAGGGTTCAGTGAACTTTCGCGTGGTATTAGAGCAAAACCCCACAAAAGGTGATTGCCCATCATCGTCCCTTGTCTGGGGCATAATCGAGCTCCTCCATTACATTCTAACCCCGGCTGTCCCATTTCTCCTAATTCTGCTGCTGAATGTTATCACCGTCAGACACATTTTAGTGACGAACAGAGCCCGCAGGAGTCTCCGTGCTCACACCAATGTGGACACTCAGTGTGACACAGAAATGAGACATCGAAAAAAAATCTATCATTTTACTGTTTGTGACTTCCGCCAATTTCGTCATGTTATGGTCAACATTAGTGGTGTATTCCATATGGAACCGGATGTATTATATTGCGTACAAATCCGTATATCTACATCGATTTGTGATGATATTGGGTTTCATGCTGCAGCTCCTCAGTTGCTGCACAAACACCGTTATTTATGCTGTGATTCAGACGAAGTTCAGACAGCAGCTGAAGAATGTGATGATTTATCCCTTCACCAAAATTCATCAATCAATCAGATTCACTCATTTATTAATGCATCCGGGATTTTCTCAGTTCACTTCCGTGTTTCAGCAACGAAGCAGCCTGTCACTTTTGTAACAGACTGAGGGGAGTGTTGGTTTCTACAATCTCATCCCACGGGGGTTACAGGAACACTTTTCAATATTCTCTCACCTCAGGGGCCAGTGGGAAAAGGCACCATCTACTCACTGTATTTCACAATTTAATTTGTAAACAATAAAAACGTTCATCAAAAGTATCAAGCAGCAGAGTGAACGACATTTTTTTTGTCTTCGTACTGAAGAAGCTGAGGTCGAGATAGACTCAGCCCGAACTCCTGTTCCTCAGGGAAGACGAGGGGCACAGCCTTGATCTCAGGAGTTGTGTTGAAGTTACTCTATCATTGTCTTCACCTCTGGGTCACCCAGTCTGACCTGGCTTTAGCACAGTTTATCCATCTCCCTTTATCACCCTCCCTCCATATAGCCCTCCCACTTCACACAGTCTCTCTCCTCCTCCAGTTTACACACCATATTTCACTGTCCCTCCCCGCCCTATGTTCCTTCACTCGCTCTCTGTCTTGCACACTCTATGTCCCAATCTCCGTCCCTCAAAACTTCTCTCCCGCCCATTATCTCTCACTTTCCATTGCTAATCTAATGGGGAGTTGAGTTTCTGGTCGTTGCGATGGTAATGGGGTGGGACTTGGGCCAAATGTCATTGCTCGGGAGCACAGTGGGTGTGCGACCACTGGCTGTTACTAGGGGATAAACGTGAGTGTGGTACAAGAGCTGTGCCTGGGGCAAATATGTCAGGCTGCGACAACGGGCTACGGCAAACACATTTGGCGCGATCCACTGTCTGTTGCTGTGGGAAGATGGCGGGTTTCGGTTTAAAGGCAAGTTGAGTGGATCAAACGGGCATAAGGAAGCAGTCCAGTGCTCAGGGTAGAGAGTTTTAAGAGGTGTCAGCGTGACGGTGGGGAAGTCCGCAGGGGAGTGAGCATGAAGGTGGTTTAGTGTATGGAAGGAGTGAGTGTGATGATGGTTTAGTGTGAGAGGAAGTGAGAATGATGGTGGAGGAGTGTACGGGTTGTGAGCATGATGGTAGCTGAGTATGCAGAGGAGTGAGCCTGATATTGGTGGAGTGTGCGCTTGAGTTCTTGACTGTGGAGGAGTGTGTTGAGGCGTAAATGTGACTGTGACTGAATGTGTGGAGGAGTGAAGGAGAAGTTGTTGATGGTTAGGACGAGTTAAGACATAAAAATGTCATTGTCGGTGGAAAGGTACTGGTTGTCTTGGCGTGAGAGGAAGAAAATTAGGGCTTGGAGGCCTTTGTCATGGCAGATATTTGTGTACAGAGAGAGATGGAAGCAGTGAAAGAGAAAAACATTACTGTACCAGACATTTTTATTTGATAGAGTATGCGTTTAGGACTGGGAAAACGGAAGTTATGGAAGAGGTGGAGAGTGTGGGCGATGTCCCGAATGTAGATGGGAAGTTCCTGGACTCAGAGCGAGGGAAAGTGGAGGGATGAATTTCCCTGTGTCTGCATCCAGCCTCGAAATTGAAATGGGGCTCGTTAGCATTTGCTGGCGATTCAAGCGAGGCAGGCTTTGGGATCTTGCTGTGCAGGAACAGCCTGCAACCTTTTTATTTACAGTAGCAGTGGGGCACATATGTCAAATATAAGTGTGGTTGGAGCTCAGTGGGGCGTATGGTTCTGAATGTGGGTGGTGGAAGTACAGATATCTTCACAGTGTCCGTCAGTGTGGACTGGTGACATCCTGCTGTGCAGAATTCCAATGTCAGCCCCTCCCTCTGTGTGTGTGGAGGGTATTGGAGACTGTTCTCGATGCTGTGTTGTTGGATGATGTTTTGATTTCTGGCAGGGATTAGAAGAAATCCCTTAGCCTGTTGACAGAACCTGCACTCTGTTTTTTGAGGGTTGGGTAGTGGGTGGGACCATCATCCCTCCTTTCCACAGCACAGTCCATCCCCACCTCTCCTCCCTCTTTACCCAGAATAAGATAAGTGCATGGATCTACAGAAAAGGACTGGGATATGGGGATACACTCTAAATGGGAGGGAGTGAGGAGAATGTACTTCAGTCAGAACTCAGAGTGAATGGAGGGAGAGAGACCAATCAATTCTCGAGAACTGGAGAAAGCAGAGCAGAGATGATGGGACTGAGAGGGGCACAGCATAACAGAGGGAGTCAGAATCCGAGAGGGAAGGAGAGAGAGTAGGAGACAGAGAGTGCGGAGGAGAGAGAGAGGTAAAGAGTGAGGTAAAGACGGAGAGGAAGGAGTGAAAGAGAGGGGCACAAAGGAGAGAAAGAAAGGGTGGGTGAGAGGGATGAGGAAGACTGAATGAGAGAGATAGAAGGAATGAAAGAGAAAGACATTTCTGTACCAGAGGATGCTTCATTGTGAATAATTTATTTAGAAACAGCCCCATTCGCTGACAAAGTGGGCACTGGGTTGTGGGTGGTGAAGTGAAGTGGGATAGTGAGGAGTCAGTCTTGTCACTTGTATTTTTTTTTCTCCCTTGTGTGTCAGTGAAAGAGCTGTAAGGGACAGATTTAACACTGAGGGAGGTGGACGGGACAGGCTTTGGGAATTACTCCCTACTATTAAGTCACTGCCCAAACCCATCTCAGAAAATATACCTTCGGGGAGTAGTCAGAATTCATTCACCCCTTGAACCCAGGTGCAATCTGCTCCCATTCTCTGAAATCTCTGTTGATGAAATGGGGAAAATTTGGGGAAGTCTGTCGGTGACGGGAACTTGTTTGTTTCCCTTGTTTGATGTTTTAAAAGATATTGGCTTGGTGTAATCAATCTCTCTCTCTCTCTGTCTCTCTCTCTCTCTCTGTGTGCTGAACTGGATTTCTGAGACTGATTCTGGAACACAGACACAGAGAGACACAATCTCTGCGAGTTGGCATGGAGCGGATTGCAGCGTCTGGAGTAAATTACTCCCTTGATCCCTCAAACAGAAACACTGGGACAGTCCCGAGGCAGATTGCCGCCTTCTTATTCCCGTTCTTAGGGTTTAACAACAGGGACTGTTCAGGGAAATTGTGAGATTGTGGAAGGCGGTGAGTGGTAGGGTCTTGCTCTTCTTTTGGTGCCCAATTTTATTTCATTTTCATCAATTGTCATTTTCCTCGCAGTCCCTTAGAGTCATAGATTCGTAGAGATGTACAGCATGGAAACAGACCCTTCATCCAACCCGTCCATGTCGACGAGATATCCTAACCCAATCTAGTCCCACCAGCCAGCACCCGGCCAATATCCGCCAAAACCCTTCCTATTCATATACCCATCCAAATGCCTCTGAAATGTTGCAATTGTACTATCCTCCACGATATCCTCTGGCAGCTCATTCCATACACGTAACACCCTCTGCGTGAAAGGTTGCCCCTTAGATCTCTCTGATATCTTTCCCCTCTCACCCTAAACTCCCCAACCCCAGGGAAAATACTTTGTGTATTTATCCTATGCATGCCCCTCATAATTTTGTAAACCTTTATAAGGCCACCCCTCAGCCTCCGACACTCCACGGAAAACATCCGCAGCCTGGTCAGCCTCTCCCTGTAGCTCACATCCTCCAACCCTGGCAACATTCTTGTAAATCTTTTCTTAACCTTTTCAAGTTTCACAAAATGTTTCCGATAGGAAGGAGACCAGAATTGCACGTAATATTCCAACAGTGGCCTAACCAATGTCCTGTACAGCTGCAAACATGACCTCCCAACTCCTGTACTCAATACTCTGACCAATAAAGGAAAGCATACCAAAGCCCTCCGAGTGCTGAGAATCAGATGTTACAGAGACAGAGCGAATCAAATCATTCTTTCATGAGGAATAATCAGTTAACAGGGACAATAATCATAAACAATCCTGTCTCCTTGTTGTTCATTTACACACACACTCAGAACACACACACACACACACACACACACACACACACACACACACACACACACACACACACACACACACACACACACACACACACACACACACACTCCCAAAAGCGGGGAGTCCTGTGCTGTGTTTGGGGGTTGGGGAGACAAAAGGAGTAAAAATGTTTTTGAGGGCTGCTACACAGTCTGATACCAGAGATGTCACTGCCTCGGTCTCTCGCGATAGCTCCCGTCTTCACTCCCGTGTTCTGAGCTGTCTCTCTATCTGTTTCCCATACATCTCTTTCCCCCAGACTTCCCATCTCCATGTTGGCCATGTTGCTCTGTGCATTGTCTTTCTAAGACTCTCCGCCTTCTCATTCCCTCTCCCAGAGTGGTTTCATCGTTCAGTTTATCCTTATCTCCAAAACTACCTGTTCAGCTTCCTCTACACATTCTGTCTCTTAACTCTGTGGAGTCCTCCTGTTCATAATGGAGAACCATTCTATCTGCCAAACACCATCATCCTCTCTCTCGCGCTCAGCACATTCTCTTTCATTATTTTCCCTGTGGCCTCTCTCACTGACTCTCTGTCCCCTCCCTCTCTCTCTATTACGCTCTCTCTCTCTCTCGCTCACTCTCTCTCGCTTCCCCGGACTCTCTCTCTGTCTGAACTCCCTCCCATTGCTCCTCTGACTGTCTCTTTCTCCTACTCCCTGCGTCTATATCCTCCTGCCCTGAAGTGGATTTGGACGCAATTCCCTCAGTAGTAGCAAGTATCATGTACACATTCTGTCTCTTAGCTCTGTGGGATCTTCCTGTTCATATTGGAGGACCATTCTATCTCTCAAACACCATCATCCTCTCTCGCGCGCTCATCTCTCATTCTCTTTCATTATTCTACCTGTGGCTTCTCTCACTCACTCTCTATCCCCCCTCTCTGGAAAGTCTATGGACATATGCATTTTTGTCCCATTCCTGCCATTTTAGGCGGAATGATGGGAGAGATGAGTGGGTGTGCAATTGCACAAGATGGGGCACAGAGGTAGCTTTGATACACAAGCAGCATTTGGGGGGCTCCCAATATTTGCGGCTGAGAATAAATGCGACCAGTCTGCAAAACACCTTGAAGAGTGAAGATTATGAGGGTGGGAATTGTGCTCAGGAACACAATTTGGTAGGAAGAGCACAACGTCCTGGGGAATGAAAACGTCATATGTAGGTTCAGATGAAGCTCCTTTCTCAGTGAGGGCGATGCGTGCGAGCTGCGATCTTGCTGTACTTTGAAGCTGTCACTCAAAAGGGTAATAAATCCCAACATGTGCTCACTAGGTCGCCCACTATAAAGGGATGTGAGGTGAGGAGATGGGTGATTGTAAAGGAGCGATATGGGGCAGTTTGGGGATGTGGTTGCAAAGCTGCACAGGATTATGGGAAATTGGACGGGTTTCAATCTTCAGGGGAAAATTATTGGGTCAGAGGGACAAAGTAATGGGAAGCGGGGCAGGAAACATCAAACGTAAAATATGCGGGAGAACGCAAACATCCGAGGAAGGGGAGTTGTGAAATCCAGGCGGTTGAAAGCAAAGGCTAGAAAAATGGGGAGTTACAAAATGAAGACAGTTAGGCTAGCAGGGAGGGACTGTCTCTGCTTGTAGGACGACTCTACAATGGGCCAGACTACAGAAGATGAAATTGTCTTCTTTAGAGCAGAGAGGTTGAGTAGGATTGAGTTGTACAAAATTATGAGGGATACAGATAGAGTAGCTGGAAGCCTTACCCCTCAGAAGTTGAATCAATAATCAGGTGAAAGTGAGGTCTGCAGACACTGGAGAGCAGTCGAAGAGTGTGTTGCTGGAAGAGCGCAGCCTGTCATGCAGCATCTGAGGAGCAGAATATACTTCCGGGTGAAATTCAATCATCAGAATGAAGCTGGTAAGCTAAGGGTGCTGGCAGATAAATGGAAGAGGGTAGAACTTGGGTGAAGGAAGCTTGGAACGCGATCAGTAAATGAAGGTGGGCGTGAAAGTGATAGGTTGGAGAGAAGAATGGATCAGACAGTTGGGAACGAAGATGGGCATGAAGGGACATTCAAGAGGGTGCTGACGAGTTGGAAGGCGAGGACTGGCATATGGTTGGGGAGGGGAGTGGGCAAACTGAACTCCACGTTAATACCGTGGGATTGGAGGGTCATAAGATGGAAGATGAGGCGCTCATCCTCACGAACATGGACGGCAGGGTATGGCGATGAATGAGGCCCTGGATGTGCATGTCATTTGCGGATTGGTTAGGGGAGTTACAGTTTTCAACCATAGGGCGGTAGGATTGTTTCATGCGTGTATCCCACCGGTGTTCCCTGAAACGGTTCGCAAGTTGGTATCCTGTCTCCCCAGTGCAGAGGATACGTCATCGGAGCTGCACTTATCATCAACACTGGCAAGTCCCTGGCCATATTCCCCATTGTCCCACTCCTCCCGTTTCTAGGGGGAATGATGGGATGAAATGTATGGAAGTACAGATACATTTTTGTCAGATGTGGAAAGATTCTTTGGGGCCTGGGAATTAGCTGGGGTGCAAATGTGGTTGTACAGTTTGCACTTCTTGCGTTGGCAGGGTAGGTGCCTGGAGGCGAGCGTGTGTTGGTGTGGTATGCACCTTCCAATGAAGTCACAGAGGGAATGGTTTCTCTGAAACACAGACAATGGTGGGGAGGGAAATATATTTCTCGTGTTTGTGGTCAGTTTGGAGGTGATGGAAATGGTGGAGGATGATGCGGTGTTTCTGCAGGTTGGTGGGGTGGAAGGTAAGGACAGGTGGGTTCTGTCTTTGTTGCGATTAGAGTGGCGGAGATGCTCACGAGGACATTGTCGACCACGTACTGAGGGAAAGTGAAGTAAATGTATAAGAATGTTCGACAGGGGAATTGGTCCCACGGGGATCATATGCAGTGGAGGTGGAGGAACAGGGAACAAGGAAAAGCATTTTTACAGGAGAGTGACTAGGAGGTGGTGTACTCCAGGTAGTGAGAGTCAGTGGGTTCGTAGGAGAAGCCGTGCTGAGTTGGTCGCCGGAAATGGAAATGAGGAGGTCCCAGAAGGGGATAGAGGTCTCTGAGATAATCCAGGTGAACTTAATGTCGGAGTGGAAGGTGTTTGTGAAGGTGATGAAATATACAACGCCCACGTGGGAGCACGAGGTAGCACTGGTAGGTTTATCAAAGTAGCGCAGGAACAGGTGCATAATGCTGTCAAAGTATCTGCGAAAGATGGACTTTCCAAGTATTCAAGGAAGAGCCAGGCATGGCTAGCCTTTTGGTCTGGAGGAAGTGTGGGAATTGGAAGGAGATGTTGTTGATGGTGAGGACCAGTTCATCCAGTAAAATGACAGAGTCAGTGAAGAGTACTGATTATGTTGGCGTGAGAGGAAGAAACCTAGGGCTTGGAGGTCTTCGTCATGGCAGATATTTGTGTACAGGGACTGGATGCCCACGGCGACGTTAACGCGATTTGTACCCGAGAAACGAAATTTATAGAAGAGGTGGAGTGTGTGGGTGGTGTTCCGAATGTAGGTGGGGAGTCCGTGGACTAAGGGGGACAGGACAGTGTCAAGGTTTGTCGGGAACGGTTAGGTGGGGTAGGATCAGACTGAGACTTTGGATCGTACAGGGCAGTAAACGTTTGTGGATTTTGAGCAGGAGCTGGAAGTGGACATTGCGGTTTCCCAGACTATAAAATTGGAGGCTGTGGATGGTGGATTCCGAGATGTGATGAGGTTTGTGTTGATGTGGGAGATGACGGCTTGGTGATGGGAAGTGAGGTAGTTGTTGAGGGGGCAGTATAAGACGAAGCATCTTCGAGTCAGCGCCTGGCTCCAGTGGTGTAGAGATAGATGCGTCAAATTACTGGCTGATGGTGATGGTGGAGTTGGATTGGAGGGAGTCAAGGGGTGTGCGTTGCGAGGGTGAGAGCCTGGAGTGTGTCTGGTGGGCGGAAATGTTGAGCCAGTACGTCTCACGGTGGCAGCTGGAGGTGATGAGATCGAGGATGTTACCGGTCAGCGCAGGATATCGAGGTCGAAGGGGTGTGTTGGTGGTGGGAAAAGGCTTCCTTGGAGGGTGGGCAGGGAACTTGATGTGAAAAGTGATCCCGGAGTTGCAGGCGACAAAACAAATTTTCAATGTCACAATGCGTGTCAAACTTATTGACCCAAGAGCATGGTGGGCCCATGAATCACACGGGAACAATTCCTTCCGCGACTCCCTTGTCAGGTCCACACCCCCAAGAACCCATGCTTCACTCCCGGCACCTTCCCCTGCCATTGCAAGAACGGCAAAACTTACGTCCACACCTCCTCCCTCCCCTCAGCACAAAGCTCCAAAGGATCCTCCCACATCTGAAAAAAATTGTCCTGTAATTCTGTGCACGTTATAAATTGCATCCATTGCACCGCATATGGTCTCCCCTGCATTGAGGTGACAGGACAACAACATATGCATTGTTTCAGCGAACATCACTGGGACACCCATACGAACCAACCCCATCACTCTGTGACTGATCAGTTTAATTTCCATTCCAATCCGCCAAGGGCGCAATGGCGTCCATCGCATTCAAGGGGGATGAGATGATGAACTGACTCTATGTGAGACGCACAGCCTATGGAATACCACGAGGACATTTAAAGATTTGGAGTTACCTGTGTTGGTCTTTGGTGGATAAAGTTATAAATCACACAACACCAGGTTATAGTCTAACAGGTTTGTTTGGACACACTAGCTTTCACCGCGCTGCTTCTTCATCTGTAATCTTTGCCTGTCATCTTCTGGGGAAAGGGATGGAAAACAAACGGCACATAACCAGTTGTGGGTGCACGACATAGTGAAGCACCTTACTAGCGAGTATGCACAGTGACCAGAGATTAAGCCATACTATGTTGGAAGTCCAAATCGATTGTACATTGCAGTTGGAGCAAACTTTACATAATCTTCACAACCACAGCGTCAATGCGTAGGGTTCATTGGGATAGCGTTCTCCAATGTACTGTGTTAATTTGCCATAATTCATGCATGCTCTCCTAAGGGAGATCTGAATGCGAGATTGGAGACAAAGTAATACTTTCTGACATCGCTGGAAAAGGGAAAGCAACCACCCACTGCTCCTCTGGATGATCAGATAGGACGTGCTTCGGAGAGGATGGAGATCCCAATGAGATCAGACAGTGTGTGACCCAGAGGAAATGGAGATCCAAGTGAGATCAGGCAGTGTGTGACCGGGGGAATGGAAACCCCAGTGAGATCAATCAGTGTTTGACTCGAAGAGGATGGAGATCCCAGTGAGTTCATACAATGCGTGACCAGTTAGAGAGTGGGGATGGACAAGCCGGTGAGATCAGACTGTGTGTGAGCCGAGTAGAATGGAGATTCCAGTGAGATCAGTCAGTGTGTGACCGGAAGAGGATGGAGATCCCTATGAAATTAGGCCTCGTCTGACCCGGGAAGGATGGGATCCCGATGAGTTCAGGCAATGTCTGACCCAGGAAGGACGGAGATCCCGGGGAGATCATGCAGCCTGTGACCCCAGTGAGATGGAGATCCCAGGGAGATCGGACACTGTGTAACTCCACGGAAAACGGACATGCCACTGAGATTAGCCCGTTTCTGACCCCAGGAAATGTGGATATTCTGGTGTCATCAAACAGTATGTGATTGCAGGAAGAATGGAGAGAGTGAGACTAGAGCAGAGCTCAGGGGATGCACACATTTGGGTTCCAGAGCCTGGACGGATGCATGAAATGGATGTACTCATTCATATTCACTGCCTTTCTATCTAATTTTTCATTGCATCTGGTGTCTTGACCTCCTCTCATGTTCTGTCCACTGTTTGGATGTTGATAGCACAGCTGAATGATGAGGGATGTGCCAGATTATGTCCTCATAGATTATAATTAAATGCTCCTAACCCAAACCTGCCTCCTTGATTATCAGGTTTTACATCCTGGAACCATTTTAATTACAATCTACTTAGCATAATGGTAATTCCACACAGCACGATGGATTACGTCACAAAAACTGAAGACAAGAGTTTGTCTCAAGTTGCCAGTTTCTAGGTTTGAGGGGGAAATCCTGCAGGATTGACTGGCAACAAAATGTTGTCAAGTGCCCAGAGTGATGTCTGGTAATCTATTCAATGTTTGATTTTTTTATTATTCTACGATAGATGTTCCATGTAAATGAGTGTTGTGTTCCCATACTGTGCAGTCCCTCTGAATAGCCGTGCCGAATATTCTATGATAGGAATGAGTCTGGTTATACCTTCCAGTTTATGCCCATGAATATTCTCAGTGTTAACAGTGGGTTGCTGGGAGGCAATGTAGAACAGGATTTCATGAGGCAGCTGTCAGTGTCACAGATGTCAAATCGCTGCCCCAGTGGCATATTCAGTAGGTGATTAATCCAGACTCCCCAGATATTCTTCTGTGGTATCTGGGTTTGAATTTTGCAGTGGCTGATTGTGGCGAATGAGTTCAATAAAACATTGTGTTTAAGAGTCTTAAAGGTGGCCGTGAAACAAGATGATTTGTCAGAGAGATCCATCACGTTTCATTCTTGGCAAGTTTGCGGATGACACTAAGATTGCTGGAGTAGCAGATCGTGAAGGGGCCTGTCAGAGAATACAGGAGAATATAGATAGATTGGAGAGTTGGACAGAGAAATGGCAATTGGACTTCAATCCGGACAAATGCAAGCTGATGCATTTTGGAAGATTCAATTCAAGAGCGAAGTTTGCAGTAAATGGAACAAAAAAAATTTGAAAAATTGATGTACAGAGAGATCGGTGTTCAGGTTCATTTTTCCTTGAAGGTGGCAGCGCAGGTCCGTAGAGTGGCCAAGGAGGCAGACAGCATGCTTTTCTTCATCGGATGGTGTATTGAATACAATAGTGAAAACCATAATACCATAAGACATAAGAGTGGAAGTAAGGCCATTCGGCCCATCGGGTCCATTCCGCCATTCGTTCATGGCTGACGGGCATTTCAGCACCACTTACCCGCACTCTCCCCAATTCCTTTAATTCCATACAAGATGAATAATTTCTCAATCTCTGCCTTGAAGACATTCAACGTCATGGACTCCACTGCGCTCCGTGGCAATGAATACAACAAACTCACCACTCTCTGGCTGAAGAAATGTCTCCGCATTTCCGTGTTAAATTGACCCCCTCGAATTCTAAGGCTGTGCTCACGGGTCCTAGTATCCCTGCCTGATGGAAACAAATTTCCAGCGTTCACTCTTTCTACGTCTTGAGTTGACAAGTCATTTTCAGTTCTGTAAGGCTTATGTTTGGTCACATTTGGAATACTGTCTCCTGTTCTGGTCGGCACGTTAACAAAAAGAAGTGTATGCTGAAGAGAGGGTGCACGGAAGGTTCACCAGGTTGTTACCTGGTATGGAAGGTGCTCGCTCTGAGGGGAGGTTGAGTAGTTTTGAATTATTTTAATTTGAAAGAAGGAGGTTGTGTTGGGTACCTGACTGAGCCATAAAAATCATGAGATGTCCGGACAAGGTGGATAACCAGGAAACATCTGGGCAGATAAATGAATGGATAGAGAGCAAAACGACACAGATGCTTCAAAAGTGGGCAGCAAGGTTAGGTAGTTATGGATCAGCGCTGGCTTGGAGGGCCGAAAGTACTGTTCCTGTGCTGCAGCATTCTTTTGTACTTGTTTTCGGTTCACAGATCCCCTTTAGAGAAGGCATCAGCTGTCCTTTCCCTGTCTGGTCTCCATGTGACTGTGGGCCCACAGCAGTATGACTGACGCTTAACTGACTTCTGGGTAATTAGTGATGGGCAATAAATGTTGATATAGCCAATAATACCCAAATACTGTGAATAAACGCCAAAGAAACAAAATCTGATCTGGAGGTTTCGTCAGGAGGTTCACTGATTATCTAATCAGGAAAAGGAGAGAATGCTGCTCTGTTGAACAAGACGATGTTCTCCTCATTGTAATATTCGCGATCTACCCATTCTAAAGTTATATTTATTACAGAAACCTGGAGAACCTTCTACAAACATTGCTGAAGGATTCACAAGCGGCTCTAACATTATATATTTGTCTTAAAATGGGCCCATGAACCCCTGCCTGAACCTGCAGCTGAAGCAGGAATAGAGAACAAAGTGTGTTATATAGAAAGAAAGAAGTGAGTAAACATCTTTGGTTTTCACCCTGGAAAAGGAGAAAATAAGCATGGAATTCAGGAAAATAGACTGTGAGGAACTTGCACAGCTTGAAATGCAATTGGAACGTATGAGGCCCTGTCAGGTTTAGAAATGGACAATTCCCCTGCTCCAAATAAATTGCATCCCAGGTTACTGTGGGAGGGAAGGCTGGTAATTTCAGAAGTTCTGACATAAATGTTTAATTCCTCTGTGGCCACGTGGGCTTGTGGTGAGTGGTTGGGCGTAGTGCTGAAGCACAACTAGTGTGGTTTGGCTTTTCAGGACGGTTGGTAGAGTTGAGTAAGGAAATTAAAGACAGTTGAGTATCCTGTCAGTGCAAGGAAACTAAAGGAGTAATTTCTAAAGGACAGAATTAACATACACTTGGAAATACATTGGTTAGTTTGTTGTAGTGGGCATGGCTTTTGTCAGAGTGAGGTTGTGCCGAACAAATTTGTTAGTATTTTTGGAAAATGTGATATAGTGTATGGGTAAGTGAGATTTTGTTGATGAAGCTTATGTATTAAAGGACTTTTTTTTAACAACTTATGAAATGCGAGACTGATTGAGAAGTTTAATCTTATGGAATTAGACGAAACCTGGCGAGATGAATCAGAAACTGACGTATTAATAGGGGACAGTAGGTAATTGTGGGAGAAGGTTATTTAGTAACTGTTGGATGGTGCCTTGTGGTGAACCACAACCATTAGTAATTTCATCTGTACTGTTTATTACACACACAAGCAATATAGATGTGGAGGGTATGTTAAGCAACTTCAGAGTCTACACCAAGATTGTTATCGTGTTTGACAGTGAAGAATATTGTTGTAGTTTGCAAGAAGACACATATGGGTTGATTAGAAGGCCAGCATAGAAGAAGATCGTATTCAATCTAATAAATACCAGTTTGGCACTTTGGCAGAAACAATAAAATGAGGAATATTTAAGGAATTGCAGGACACGTTGCAGCTTAGAAGAATGGAGAGATCTTGGGGTAATTATTCACAGGTCCTTGAAGTCGGCAGATAACGCGCATAGGATAGTTCAGAAGGCAGATGGGATACTTCTTTCATCAATCGTGGCATAGAGTATGAGAGCAAGCAACCGGCATAGATGCTGGTTAGGCCACAGCAGGGGTACCATATACAGTTCTGAACAGCTCACTACGTGAAAGATGGGATAGCATTCGAGGGGGACGAGAACGTTTACCAGGATATTGCCTTGGATAGAACAATTGAACTTCCAGACAGGCTTTGATTGGTTTCTTGAGAGCAGCAATGTATTACGGATTATGACGAGGATGGACTGGTTGACGAAATAACAATTGGTCTCCTTGGTTGAGGGTACGTCATGAGAGAGCATAGTTTTAGGGTAAGGAGCAGAAGATTCAGAAAGGATTTGGGAAAAAAAGAACTTTTTGACTCAAGAGGGTGGCGAATATTTGGAATGCACTGCCTGACAAGGCAGTGGAGACCAGAAGTTATCAATGTTTTAACAAATATTCGGATCAGTGCATAAAATATCATGCCATTCAAGGATATGCGGCAAGCGCAGAAAATTGACATTAGCACACTTTTAGTGGGAATGTCGATGGACACTCGACAGGACCAAGAGTTTTTTCTTCGTTGTATGACTCTGCTCCTCAGTCACAGGTCAAAGGGAGTTACTGACTACTAGAACTATCCAGTTGGTAACTGGTATTGAAACGGAAAGTGGATAGACGTAGTGTGTGAAAACAGACATTTCCTGATCAACAGTGATTCACCATTCCGATGGGGCATTGGTGAGAGACAAGCAGAACAAAGGAATAGGACAAAGATAATAGTTGGAGGTTTTATAGTCAAGAGATTACAAGGAATCATGAGCTGTGACCAGTTCATGAATGGTAGGTAACCTACCGCATACCAAAATCAATAACGTTACATTTATAGAAGGAATATTGCAATTAAGCGCAACAAGTTATTAGACAAGGCTTGAGAGTTGTTGATTTGTGTATCGTTTTGGACAGGTCTGTTTGAGGGGAGGAATATGAAGCAGGTAAATGCGTGGTTAAGGCCTATAAAGGTAGAGAAGTGTTTATGTTGTGCGTTCGGAGAGAAGGGAAGCACTGCTCTGATTTTTTCATTATCCTTCGTGGGGTGTTGGCATTATTGACTTTTACAGCCGATCTCTAATTATTCTTGAACTGAGTGGCTTGCTTGGCCAAACTAGTTGGCATTTCCAATCTGATCACGTTATTACAGTTGTGGAGTCACATTCCGATGAGAGCAGTGAAGGACGTCTTAGTTTTTCTTTAAAAGTACTGGTAAATGCGATGCGTTTTTACAACATTAAGTGATAGTTTCAAATCCAGGTTTCAATTCCAGTTCTGATCAATGAATTGATCTTAAATTCCACCAGCTGTTATTTCCTAACGTAATAGTCTGGGCCAACCGACACACCAACACTCCATTACCCTGAACAATTCACAATGGTCAATGGCTTTGAATCAATGGCAAGGGTTTTCGCAGATGTGAGTCGAATTTTTGAAGTATCCAGTTCTGGGCATAGATTCGACAGTTCATAAAGCTATTGAAAATGAAATTTTTTGCTTCAACGTTCCAAGATTTTAACCCTGCAAGACAGGAAGGACAATATGTGTCCAAATCTGGAAGGTGTGTACTGTGAAGGGAAACTCACAGCGATGACATTACCACGTACCTTTTGCACTTCGTCTCCCGGATTCTGGAATGTATTAGTTGTAATTCAGTTCTGAGATCTCCAAAGGAAACGAGCATCGATTATTGTTATTTTAGCGGAAGGAAAAATATAACAGAGTTTTGCTGTTAGTCAACATCAAGTGAGAGTTCCGTTTTTGCATGGGGTTATACTTAAATGCAAACTCTCTGTTTACAGTTAAAAAATTGGAAGGTGCAAATCACAGAGGACAGACACCATTTAAATCCTTTTTTTTCCGTCTCCATAGTTTTTGAACAAGCTGAGGTGAATTTCCATGATGATGGCCAGGAAAGGATGGCGCTGGCGTTTGTCAAGTGGGAGTAGGCAAATGTTTATCATTGATCAGTTATTCCAGATAAAGCAGGGGTTTCAGCCAATCTCTTCAGATACATTAGCGATATGCTTGGAGTTGGAGACTTGTTTTTGGTATCTCTATAGGAACAATGCACTTTGAAATCTCTGACATGTTAGCGAGGAAGCCTTACACAAGAGAAATCTGCAATTACTTTGTTTTGTCACTGTCAGTGCCTCCACACGATGAAAGTGAAGAAAGGTTCCTGATTAGTTGCCTTGAGGCAGAACATTATTCGAACTTGTGACTAAGCTGTAAACCGTGTTATCAGTACCAGATATTTTAAACGACTAGCAAATTCATTCCTTCTGAATGAAATGAGTTCCTATACTAAAAAGACTAAATTGTATAGACAAGATACAAGGAAGCATTTCTTGATGGGTCTTGAAGGCTAATCAGGAATGACTGAGATGGACAAGAGAATGCGTTGTAAGGAAATTCCAGAATTAGTACTTCAAGTTCAAATTAGTGTGATTTAGCATTTTATTGAGTATCAGAGAATTCTGTAATAGGTTAAATTAAGGTAAGTCTTCTTTGACAGATGTGGGCAAGTTTAAAGAATAGGGACTGACAGATTTTGCAAACTTTGAAGATCGTGCAAAGTAATGCGCATATGTTTTGAAACATGGTATGAGGAATTATAGCCAACAGATTAGAAAACTGATAATGTGTTTTATTTACATTTGTGTTCACAACTTCAGACATCACAATCAGCAAAGGAAGTGATTGCTGTGGACGCTTTAATGATTTTGGCGTTATTAATAGATCACCGTCATCTGTTTATCTACAACAAACCTCGACATGATGTTCGAAAAACACCAGCATTTCTGAGTTTTCAGAGCTATCGATATTAAGTGAATGTTTCCGAGAAGTCTGTTATATAATGTTATAAGAAAAATATAACTTCCGATTTTTAAAAATCTCTTAAACCTTTTACAGCAGAAAACAGGTCAGATCTTCCCAAATTTATTGTCTGTATTTCCTTGCTCTGTGTAAGCCAGTTTTTTTTTTGTGTGTTAAATTTTTACTCTCACCATCTGATGCTTGGTGGTGTATGTAAATTAGTGGTTTGAAATTTTCAAGTGCAATTCCTGCCAGACATCCTTAAGGCTTCAAGGCTTAATCTTATCACTTAAATTATTAGCAGTTATATTGCATTAATAACTTTTTTTAATAATGATAATGCTCACGATTTAAGGAAAACATGCTCGTGCAATTCTGTTTTTAGCACTGAACGATGAAGAATCAAATTATTCATATTTCTCACCAGAATGTGTACATACAGAGGTAGGACCAGCACCAAACCTGCACATTCACCATGAGTGAGATAACAGAGGGATAATGATATTGAGTTCTACAAATTGGTAACAAGCGAATACAAATTTGGAGATACTTTTTTTTGCAATTTTAAAATGTAACACCACTGGAAAACTGTACTCCATCTGGGTTTCTGTACCTTCTCATATCTCTGTATGTTCAACTGATTTTGGTGTCTGAGGTTGAAGCTAGTTTAGTATGATAGTTACTTTGCAGATTAGATTCCCTACAGTATGCAGACAGGACCTCCAACCGACCCATTCCCCTACCTTGCATTTATCCAAGTTAGCATGGCCAACACAACCTACCTGCACACCTCTGGATTGTGGGAGGAAACCCACGCAGACACAGGGAGAATTTGCAAACTCTTCACAGTCAGTCTGCCCAATGCAGGAATCAAACCCGGGGTCCTGACACTGTGAGGCAACAGGGCTCACCACTGAGCCACCATGCCGTCCTTGTTGAGATAGCAATAATCATGCCATTGAATGCGGAAGGAAGGCAAAAAAATCTAGTTCATAAAGCAGAAACTATTTGGTTGCTAATTTTGTGCGAGGAGTATTACTTCCCATTTGTCAAACCAATCCTGACTGTCATCTAGGGCTTTCTCACATGGTTGAACACAATTCCATCTGGAAACTGTTACAGGCATAGTCTGGATCTGAAATCAATGTCCTCCAATACAATGATCAAGTGACTTTGTGCAAGGTGTGAGGCAACAAACAAAATATTTTCCAGAAAAAAAACTGTCATTGAAATAAACCATAATTTTGAATGATGGACAAATTCGGCTCGAAGGCCACTTCCGTTCTTCACTGTTTCCCTCCTGATCAGAATGGATCACTGCCTGGCCCAACAACTGCTTGTTGTCCGCAAAACAGCTCTGAGCGAAAGTTAAGGACAGATCATGTTAAAGGGTTAAATAGACTATTTTAGGGTCACATCTTTAGAGAAGATGTTTACTCCTCCGTATTCATTGTAGATCGGGATATGGTGGCGTGACTGCTTTCCAGATTCAAAATACTGGGAAGCCCATTTCTGAGGAGATCTTTGCCTCCTCTTTCCCAATGTTTATCTTTCACTCAACACTCCAATCTATTCATGGTTATTCTTTATGAAAACTCACTCAGCTCGTGGAGAAGGAAACGGGGTGGATGGTTCCGAATGTCTCCTAAAACTGGTGATGGACAAGTGCCCTTAGGCCCAATGGGCGATTTGGGAATCCTGTGTCATAATATGACATGGGTTGCCAAAGTTGGTAAAATACAGAAAGAGATACAGGAAAAGGGTGCAGTCAAGTCTCATGCAATATCATTCCAGATTGGAGCATTTCATGCTGGCTGTAGTATTACACAGACCTGAATTAATAAAAATCCAATAATCTGATTTTGATCCAATTCATTTACGGGATATCATTCGAAGTTTATTCAAAACAGGCAGACACTGGAAAGGTAATTAACAATGTGGAAATCTTAACAAAGTTCATTTCAGTTATATAAATTAGAATGTTTGATTTCAGCCATTTATTTGGAGTTTTACCTTGTGGTAGTCTAAAGTTCTGAAGCTGGGGAACACGATTCAAATTTGTTGGATTATTCTTCAATTGTCAACTATTTTTATACATTCAACTTAAGAATAACGCAGTATCTCCTGTTTGCCCTAAATATGTGGGAGTTTAATTATTTCATCAAATGAAACCGTTGATCACTGTTGTGTCTGAATTTGAGACAGAGAATATCAATATCATGCGTAACTCTCTGCACATTTTGTCAGGATCCTCATATATAAAAAAAAATTCTCTGTGCATCTGCCATTTCAAAGTGACAAAACTTTGAGTCAGACGGAATTGGTCCTGCCCTTTGGATAAAGGGTAGAGACGTTAAAATAGTGAATTGCAACAATTTTCTTCTTTTCTCTTACAGGATGTCAGTGTCTCCAGCCAGGGCAGCGTTTTTTGAGCATCTGTATTTGCGCAGAGGTTGAGTTAAGTGTCAACAACACTGTTGTGGTTCTGCAGTTACATGCAGAACAGACCAGGTAAGGATGACAGATTTCCTTTCCTCAAAGATGAGGTTTTTTTTCCAAATTTCTACAACGAATTAATCTTTGTCAATCATCTCTCAAATCCAGGATCTTTATTGAATTCAAAATTCGCCATCTGCCATGGCGGGATATGAACCCAGGTTCCTACGACATCAGCTGAGTTTCGAGATGAATAGTCTAGCGATAATACCACTAGGTTATAGAATTCTTGAATTGGCATTAGGTTTCTCCATGAAAGTTTGTGATTCAGCTCAAAATTTCTTTGCGTATCTGTATTTGAGTCATGCAGATATAAAGCACAGAGACAGACACTTCCATCTAACTCATCCATGTTGACTAGTAATCCTGAATAAATCTCGTCCCATTTGCCAGCATTTGACCCATATCCTTCTCAATCCTTTCTATTCAGATCCCCGTTCAGATTCCTATTAAATGTTGCAATTGTACCAGCCTCCACCACTTCCTCTGGCAGCTCATTCTTTCTATGCACCATCCTCTGCGTGAAAAACATACCTCTGAGGTCCTTTTTAAATTGTTCCCATCTCGTCTCAACTCCATGCCTCTATATCTGAATAGCCCCATCCCAGGGAAAATACATTGCTTATTTATCCCATTCATGCCTCTCATGATTTTATAAACCTCCACATGGTCATCCTTCAACCTCCGCAATTCCAGGGAAAACCGCCCCAGTCTATTCAACGACTTCTGATAGGACAGACCCACCATTCATAGCAACATCCTTGTAAATCTTTTTCTGAACTCTTTCAAGTTTTACCACATCCTTCATATAGCAGGGAGACCAGAATTGCACGCAGTATTAAAAAGTGGCCTACCCAACGTCCTGGACATCCGTAAGATGACCTCCCAATTCCTATACTCATTGCACTGACCAATACAGGCAAGAATACAGAGCGCCTTCTTCAATATCTTAGCTACCTGCCACTCTTCTTTCAAGGAACGAAGAAACTGCACTCCAACATCACTTCGTTCAGCAGCACGTCCCAGGAAGTTAGAATGTTCCCGTTTAGCCAGCTTTCATTCATGTATTCATCTGACCAATTCCATTCGTAGTAATATCGACATTCTAAATCACTCTGGGGAAAAGGTGTCTATAGTTTGATTTCTGACCACCTCTGTTTCCAAATGAATGTCAATGCATCTCCACTCTCCTTCTCATTGGTGCACTCATGATCTTCATGATTTGAAATAGCTTTAATATGTGAAGTCTCCCTTATTTCTCCTGGAGTCAGATGATTCCTGGCCTATTGAGTCTTCAATGAGGATGTAACGTCCACTTACGTTAGAATATTTTATGAACGATATTTTTGTTGTGTTCATTCAATGGAAAAAGGAACGTTATTTTAATGCATTGTAATTCTTTTCTAATCTAATAATTTATTAACCATTTTTGGGACATTAACGATTTTGTAGAAATTTCCATGCTCAGTAATTGGAAGAATTGGTTTTATTTTCAAATGTACTTCACTTTCAATTTGCAATTTCATGAAGATGTTTGGTTTCTACACCAACCTATATTGAATCTGTGCACTCAACGCCAAATTACATTGTCAAATGAACGCTGGTTTAGACTTTAATTTAGTTTTCTTCGACGTTTCTATAAGTAACTTTGAGAACACTGTCTATCCGTTCCAATTGAAAGTGTTCAGCAGGAACAGAAGGAGATTTGTGTGCCCAAGCTGAAATACTTACAGACTGCATTATCCTAATAAAAGAAAGAGTGAGGATTTTGCAGTTGATTGATCGACATTCTGAACTAGCGATCATTTCTATTGTCCGAGAGTGGAAACTTGTCGAACATAACTGCTGGCAAATGGCCGAGATCTTGAAAAGTAGGGAGAGAAATATGTATTCCATTAACTAGAGAAAAAAGAAATCGGAGCTGATCAATTGTTTGGTAGCAACTTTTTTCACGCAAAATCTGAGTCTGGGAGATCACCAGCAGTGAATGGAATACCAGGGATTTGAAAAACTACAATTGGACAAAAAATTGTTTCTGACTGGGCGACTGGAAAAATACATCCACAGATTTTGTTTTTTTGCAGGTTTAAATCCAGGGGTTTAAACACAAGGAAATAACAAATAAACCGGAAAAGCCCGGGAGTGGATCAGTAGCCTCGCTTTGGGAAAAATCTGGAAAAAATAACATACTGTTTATATCCAATGGTTTGGATGAATTCAAACATAACATTGATTTTGCTTATAGTCGGAGAAATACAGAACCTCATGTCATGTACCCGATTCTGAACGCTTGTGTGCAGCGTCTGATTCTGTGTGCAGTTTAATCCAGCACAAGCTGCTCCCAGGATGTTCAGTGCTGGTGAGCAACTTTCTCGTTGCTGCATTCTATTCACTGGAAAAGGCAGAGAGATCAGTGTCTGGACTGAAATTCTGGAATGCATTGGTGATGAACAGAAGGAATATTCCAACCAGTTCATTGAAACTCAGAAAGTGGCAGCAGCTGTTTTCAAATACGTGGAGGGGAACGGGATCCTGTACACCGTGTGATGCAACCCTTCGTACTCGTGGGACTTCTTTCTGACATTGGGTCATTTTTTCACTAAAAAAAAAGAAAACAACAGTAAGTTCCCAAAGCCATCACCCAGATGTATTCCTGCCACATATATAACATTCTGAAAAACCTGAGAGATTGAAGACCTCCGTGATGTGTTACTGAAGTTTGGTGAGCAGGCTTTCATGAAGTCTCTGAGAAGATGATGATGATTAGGAATGGAGATTTACTTCTGAGACTTAACTCCGTTGTTGGAAGTGTTTTGGAAAGGATTATAAGAGATATATGGTTTCGTCAATGGCAGGTCGTGTCTCACAAACCACATTGAGTTTTGTTGAGGAGGTGACCAAGCATGCAGAAGAGGGTAGGCCAGTTAATGTGGTTTACATGGACTTTAGGAAAGCTTTTGATAAGGTTCCACATGGTGGGCTGTTGGAGAAAATGCAGAAGCATATACTGAGGGTGATTTCGCAGTTTGGCTTAGAACCTGACCTTCTCAAAGAAGGCCGCGAGTGGTGGTTGATGGAAAATATTCAATTTCGAGTCTGGTTACTCATGGTATGCCACAAGGACCTGTTTTGGGCGCACTGTTGTTCGCCATTTTCATAAATGTCTTGGACAGAGCATAGCTGGATGGATTTCTAAATTTGCAGATGGTACTGAAGTCAGTGGAGTAGTGGACAGTTTGGATGAATGTTGCAGGTTTCAGGGGGACTTGGGTAAACTGCGCAATTGGGCTGAGAGGTGGCAAATGGAGTTCAATGCAGCTAAATGTGACGTGATGCACCTTGGGAAGAATAACAGGAAGGCAGAATACTGGGACAATGGAAAGATTATTGGTAGTATGGATGTGCAGAGGGATCTTGTCATCCATGTGCATTGATCCCTGAAAGTTGCCACCAAGATTGATTGTGTTGTTAAGAAGACATACCTAAGAACGAGAAACCAAAGATTTAAGGTGAGAGGGGAATGACTTAAAAGAGCCTTGGGGGACAATTTTATCATGCAGATGATGGCGTGTGCATGGAACAAGCTGACAGTGGATATGTTGAAGGCGTATAATTAAGAAGTTTAAAAGTCATCTGGAGGTGTACATGGATATGAAGTGTTTAGAGAAATATGGGCCAAAGGCTGGCAAATGGGACGAGATGGGTTTAGGATATCTGGTCGGAGTGGACAAGTTTGTCCGAAGTGTCTGTTTCTGGGCTGTACAACACCGTCACTCTCCGATATTTTTTCTTTAAGTATTTACAATCTCAATATGGGGAACTGTTTTACTTAAATATCAACATTATCAAACTCATCGCGTCAAATACGTCTACCAGCACAGCAAAGGGTCTATCAGCCCATCCTACCAGTGCGAAGAAAAGGAACTGCCACTTTACAATGCCAATATCACTTTTTGCTATCTTCCGAAAAGTTATTCTTTTCATTTAAACCCTTCTCTCCACACTGTAAAACGATGATCACTGATCATTGGTCACTCCGTCTCGGGGAAATGGTACTTCCTATCTAATCCAACTATGGCCCTCATAATCTGTTTTAGACATCAATCAAGTCCCTCTCAATCTTCTCTGCACTTAGGACCACAATATCTACAACACTGAATTCCAGAGAACATCCTGTGCACATCTACACTGATAATAAGTCCTCCTGAAATTTACATTCAAAAACTACGCATAAAACGGCAGCTGTAACCTAAACAACGTTTCAAACAATTTCAGCGTCGCCACCCTTCTCTTATGGCTTGGATAAAAAGGGTGTACAATATCGCAAAGTTTGGCGCTATAAAAGAACAGCGTGATGAAAAACTTGTGCCAAAATGTTAATCCCCCGTTCCCCAGATATTGCCTGACCTGCTGTGCTTTACTAATGCCACACATTTCGGCTCTGATCGCCCGCGTCTGCAATCCTCACTTTCACCTGAAGTGTTCGATATGAGTTGTTGAACACATTTTCACCTGATAGCATATGGAAATGGTGGGCATGCATACTTTTTTCTGATGCTAATGAGCAGATTAGCCAAAGGAGAGCCAATGGATGTTTTCTATCTGAACTTCCAGAAAGCTTCTGCTGAGATAATGCACAGGAAGTTGTTGAGTAAAGAGAGAGACGCTGGTGTTAGAGGTCAGGTACGAGCATGAGTATATGATTGGCTGCCTGACCGAGAGTGGGGATCATGGGTCCTTCACAGGATGGGAGCCAGTGACGAGTGGAGTTCCACAATGATCGGGTTTGGGGTTGCAACTTTTCACGATGCACATCAATGATCTGGATGAAGGAACTGAGGGCATTCTGGTTACGTTTGCACATGATACAAAGATAGGTTTTGCAGCACTACTCTCACCTTGATACTCAGGACCCTATCTGTCTCAGGCTGAAATATACTCAATGACACGGACTCTACTGTTGTCTGTGGCAATGCAGTCCATGACTCACCACTCTCTGGCAGAGACGTGTAACTCCCTTACCTATGTTCTGAAAAGCTCTTCCCTTTACACTACAACGATGCACTTGGGTCCTAGTTTCTCCTATCAATGGAAATATCGTCCAAACATCCAACTGTCCAGGCCGATCAGTATTCTGTGTGTTTCAATTTGGTACCAATCATCCTTCTAAACACCACCAAGTATAAATGCAGAGTCCTCAAACTTTAACTCCACAAGCAGGAGGCTGGAAGTGTACAGGAAACCAAGCAGCGTCACGAACTGGAGAGATCAACGTTTCAGGCCGAACCCTTCTTCAGGAATACCATTTCTGAAGAAGGGTGATGCACAAAATATCGACGACACCAGAAGCTCATCGCAAACTGAGACAGGAAACGGTCTGTGTTTCATTCAGAAGGCATTGGATCACGTTACTTAAAGTATCAAGGTAAGTTTACAAGTTTACAGTTTCGAGGGTATTTGAAGAAACCTCAGTCGCCCAGCGAGTGATGTGCTTCAGAAATTATGGCAGGTTAGTGGAGGTGGCAAACCTCATAAAACTTAAAAAGTACCTTGGTTGGCCGATTGATTCTTCATAACATTCAAAGCTGTTTGGCTACTGCGGCAAAGGCTGGCTCTTATCGGTCGTATTACATTCTGTTAGGACAGTCTCAATGAGCAGAGGATGATATGACGTAGTGTAAAGCTGAACGATTCTATTCAGTAACATTTTTCGATGGAGCTAAGATGCATTGAAGCAAAGCTGGGACAGATCTGAGAAAGTGAATTCCCCATCCAGTTATTCTGTGCTTCTGCACATTATTTACTTTGAGATCTACTTTCGACAGTGAGAGATGAAAATGCACTATCATTTTCTTCGCCATTATTAGAAACACAAACTGCAAAAGCCATGATTTCCTCATTTGCTGCTGACCCCCAAACAGCTACAATGTGACAGATGAAGCACAAAGCTCCTTTAAAACAGAGTGGGTAATCTGTGGTGTCATTGAGATGGGGTGACCTTTGGATACTCAAATGTTGGCTGATCCAGTGCAATTTCATAACATCAGGTCAAAGTATACAGGACAGAAATATTCCTTTGTTGTATAGAGGCATCACTGGGACCATTTACATGACAACCCACAGCAATCCACCAAAGACTCTTGTGGACAAGTAAAGAAAACCATTGTCCGTGTCGGGGTATTTTGCAATACTGACATGTTAAAGTCCTTTCAGAGACTTATGGCTCCCTCGATGGACCTCAGAGTGAAGGTATAATTGAGACACAAGCCTATGACAGTCGCCTTCCAATAATATATTGTTGCAACATACAGTCGGCTCAAGACATCTGACTCCCCACAGGACTTAATATTGCCTTGCACAATTTCAGAGCATGAACATATTTTTCCGTGACTCATACTTAGAATTACCAGTACACGACCTATCAGCAGGGAACTTGCTTTCAGCACAAGCAACGCGTTGTCATCCCCATATTGTCGTCACTACCACATATCCAGCTACTTAATCTCAGGATAACTAACCACAACTCCATTGACTGGCTACAACTTTCGCAGTCTGTGATCGCTCTTTCCATCCTACCCACCCAACCCCGTCCACACGATAAGTGTCATCTTTTCATAGCAGCTATCAGTTCAGAGAATGGTAACTGACCGCGAACCATTAGTTTTAGTTTCTCCCCAAAGATGCTGCTAAATCTTCTGATTTTCTCTCATAATTCCACGCTTTGGTGTGATTCAGTTCTTTCAGCTCTGTAGTTCTTTGTTTTCATGTCCCATACAAATATGAGAGGCATTTTCATCTTAACAATTGCTGCAGTTAAACAACACATCTTAGGGAATCTCATCAGTTTCACTTTTAAGAAAGTGGAGATGATGTTGTCTGTACAGGACTTTATTTCAGCCACAGCTGATCTACTGTCTATAGTTCTGTTTCCCATATGGTAGAAATTTTGTGTTTGAATTGGAGGGCATGAGATCAGTCAAGATGTTGCCTGGAACTGTGCATTTCAGCCATGAAGAGAACGTTTCTTTGTGGAGCAGAGAATATCGAGGGCTAATGGTTTGTTAGATTAGATTTCCCATAGTGCGGAAACATGCCATTCGGTTCATCAAGGCCACACCGAACCTCCGAAGTGTAACCCAGCCAGACCAATTTTCCTCTGACGAATTTCGCTTGGCTGATTCACTAAGCCTGCGAGAGGAAAACTGGAGCACCCAAAGGAAACCTACGCAGACACGGGGGATCTTGCAAACCATCGCACAGACAGAAGCTAGAATAGAACTTGTGCTACTCGCACTGTGAGGCAGCAGTGCCAGCCACTGCGCCACCGTGCCGCCCCATGTTTGGAGGCATGGACAGAATAAAGAAAAAGGGTTCCTCTTTTTTGAAGATCAAAAACAAGGAGGTGAGTGTCAGTTTAACGTGCCATGCAGGGTGTTCAGCACAATGTTTTCATCAAGAGCTTGGTGCAGGTGTGGAAAACAAAGCATGAGATGGTGATTGAGGCAACAAATCTCGATACCTTTCGCAAGTATTTGGATGAGTACTTCAAATGTCACAATAAGCAAGGCGATAAACCTGGAACTGGAAAGATAGTCTTGTGCAGTTAATGGTGTCACTTTGCTGACACAGTCTTGACACACTGAAGGGTACACTGCTGCATACATCCATGATTATATGATTCATAATTTCAGACGTGCGGATGGTGCCTGATGATAAGGCAGTTTTGAGAACAAACTCCAACTTTTGTGATAATGCTCTGCTTCCATGCAGAACAAAATGCAGGCAATCAGCCAGAAATAGAAAAGCAATAAAAACTCTTTAAACGTCTAAAGCTGCGAAACATTGTTATGGTTTAACATAAAAATTGCAAACGTCACATCTTCCCATAACTCATGTCATCAAATGGAATTTCCTTCGTCAAAGATTTGAAATTGCAGATGTTGGTGTTCGGATGTAACTGGTATTTCTAAAAATCGTGAGCCACTGGGGTGACATTAGATTATTTTTTACACACACACACACACACACACACACACACACACACACACACACACACACACACACACACACACACACACACACACACACACACACACCCCTAATAGTCTTCATGTTCGATGGTGAGGTTTATTTGGTGACTTGTTCATTTACTGAAGGAGGAGATGGCTCCATATTAGATTACATGGAATTAATGCGTCCTTTACCAAAACAGGAAGTTACCAGTCTTTCCCTTGATTTTAATATCCCCTTCCACGTTCACCTGCCCACCCCCATCTCTTCTCGCCCAGCCACACGACCTATTTCAGTTGTAGCTGTCTTATTTACCAACAAACCTAACCCAATTTTTGGGCAATTCACCCAAAACCGATATATATTGATATTGTGAATGCGCATCTACCTAAATATATCGCCTTCTGAGGGTTTCAGATTCAAGCAATCTTCCAGGCCATGAATTCCACATTCCTATCATTCGATTTTTTTCCCATCTCTTCGCATCTGAACTTACTGAAACTTCGTTTCTCTCCACATCATGATCTATTTATCTGTGCACCAAATGTAAACTCCCTCCTGTCTCAAACATCTATCCCTCTCATCACTGCACAATTCTCATTAACCTCTACAATCGATCTCCTCCGCACTCTTCCTCTTCCCTCCCCTGGAGGGTGGTAGCCCTCAGATTCAACCAAAATCACTCGCCTGTGTCTCATGCGAAAGCAGTCAGATGGTTTGGTATAAATGTGAGAAAGTCATAATTTACCTCAATCCAGTAATTGCCCTTGTCTACAAATTTTTAAAATGATTATTCATGTTTTCAAAATTCATCCAAATATATATGACAGAGAGTGTCACCTAAAGCAATTAAATATCCAAATGCGCGCATTTGCGTGATGAGCAATAAGTGAACAAGACAGTCCAGTTGTTAATCGTCACTTTTAGCTTTCAATGTTAATTTGATTTATTTTAATAGGCTTTCAGTGATATGTTCCTAAGGCAGGCATATATTTTTTAGGTCAAAGGTAAACTCTGTGGGTCGCATGTTGATACACTGGTTACAAATACAGTCTCGAAATGCTGATGGTATGGGGTCGCTTCGAGCGTTGTACGTTTGTTGGTGTGGAGTTTGCGAGATCTCCCCATGTTTGTGCAAGTTTTCACTGAGCATTCCGGTTCCCTTTCATTTTGCAAATGTGAGCAGGTTTAGTGGATTGGCCAAGCTAAATTTTCTGTTTTGGGAAGGTGAGGATGCTTTACACTTGCAATGTAATGGGAATGGTGTGGGATGGTGAGTCTGGATGGGATGCAGATTTGATTGGCGAAATGGACTATTTCTGCGCAGAATGGGTTGTAACCTCATTGAAAAGCAGAAAAGACTCGAGACGTTGAAAGCTGTATTCCTGTCCAAACGTTCGTAATGGCTACCTGCATATTTCTGAAGTCAGCGCCATTGCTGGGAATCTGCAGCATCTTTTTTCAATACTTTAATTGTTGTGATTCGAATTGAACAATTTAGCATCAAGGCTGAAGTTAACTTATCACGGCAGGGAATTAACTTTTTGTCATAATTTTCTACGTTGACTTGTTTTCAAGAAGTTAAATTTAGTTGAACAACGTTATAATCTCCGTTTCCCCAAGGGAATCGTACAGGATATAAATGAAGCTCTTCAGTAAAGTATCACTTTGGGTTTTGATAGAGAAAGATTGAGGACAAGAGGAAAAGGCGAATGAATTAATTTTGAAAATGCATCTTCCAATTCAGCAGGTGGTGAAAGTATATTACATGATTCTCGCTGTCATTGGTGTCCCTGGTAAGTGACTGTAAGCATTGAAAAAATGCACCCTTGTTGATGAACGGTTTAGCACAGCCCATTTACCTGTCCCGCACATTTTTGTGTTGTGGGAGGAAGCCCATGTAGGCTAGAGGGGAATGTGCAAACTCCAAATAAACAGTAGCCCAATGTTGGAATCAAACCCGGGTGCCTGGCGCTGTGAAGCACAGCAGTGATAATCACTGAATCACCGTGTCACCCTGACGCCTGTATGGGTATATGAATAGGAACGGGTTGGAGGGGTATGGGCCGCGAGCTGCCAGGTGGGACTAGATTGGGTTAGGACATCTGGTCGGCACGGACGGGTTGGACTGAAGTGTTTGTTTCTGTGCTGTATATCTGGATGACCTTATGGCCCTGACAGCGTTCGTGTCGTACTGTTGGTTTTCCCCTGTTTTGATTACTCTTGTATTTGGCCTGATGAGACCAAGAGAACACACTTTATTTTAAAAAAAGCTTTTTCTTCAACAATACTCATTTTTTTGTCAAAAACGACGTTGTCTGCAATTATTATTTTCTCTATTTTGCTTTACTCCCGGATTTTCTTTCCCGTGCAGTGGAGTGAAAAATTATCGTTGGATTCAAAAGTTCTTTATTTTCAAGATATTCCTCTGACTCCTGTTGAATAGAGAAACAGATATTAACTAGTTAATGTGAATCAGTTTGTTTACTTGGCAGGATTGTCTGTGTTGAAATGCAAACTGATGGCTACACTGCAGCTTCAATTCTGCAAGTTGAGCTTACTTTGGACGTCTTTCCTTTTTGACCTTTGCCCTTCGTCTGAGGTTTGGTAACCGTCAGGTTAAAGTCATCACATTCCTGATGACGGACGTCTGCCCGAAACTTCGACTCCCCTGATTCTCTGACGCGGCCTGACCTTCTGTACTTTTTCCGAGGCATACGTTTTGACATTGAACTCATGACAGTCTCTTCAGCAGAAAAAGCAGGCTGAACTATAGTAAATATAACACGTTTTATTGCATGTCGATGACAAATTCGTTTCTCTCTTTCCAACAAAAATCCACTTTTCGTGAAACATTTTCTGACTCTGTTGGAGAGTTTTAGTTACGGAGAATAATTACACTGACTGGGCTTGTTTTCATTAGGGCAGAGGAGATTGACACGACACATCAGGAAGATGTAAATGAGTACAGCTGATGCTGGAAATCAGAGTCAAGATTAGAGTGGTGCTGGAGAAGCACAGCACGCCAGGTAGTATACGAGGAGCAGGAATAATAGACATTTCAGAAAAAGTCCTACATCACGAATGAGAATGAAGAGCTTTTTCCCAAAACATCGAATTTTCCTGCACCTCGGATGTTGCCTGACCTGCTGTGCTTTTCCAGCATCACTCTCATCTTGACATTAGTAAGATGTATAACATTATGAAGGGTAACATAGTACACAAGAAGGAGTTTTTCTCTGTTGTGGGCGACATCAATGACCAGGATATATCAATTCAAAGTAAAAGGCAAAATATTTAGAAAGGATGTGAGGAAAATACATTTTTTTTCCAAGAGGGTGATGAGAAACCAGAATTCACTGCCTGTAAGTGTGATAAAGACAGTAACTGTCATAACACTTTGATTGTTTTTTTTTCTTGAAGTGTACTTGCTATGCTAGTAATTCGGTTTAGAATATTTTTGAGGGAGTTGTCGACCACAGGCAGATTTGACCAAAAGATCTTTTTTGATGGTGTAAATCCATATGACTACCTGAATCAATTTTTGTATCTGCAGATGTTTGCTCTGCTGGCAACAGAAATCAACCCACATAGTTTTGAAATTTCGTCAGCCATGTTGATTAAACTCTGCCCTTGTTTTCTTCAAAGGAATTCAGCATGATCTTAATTTCGGGGATTACTCTTTGCAATTGATAACATGAGCTGAAAATGTGTTGCTGGAAAAGCGCAGCACGTCAGGCAGCGTCCAAGCAACAGGAAATTCGACGTTTCGGGCATAAGAGCCTTTCACCCCATTCCCTTTTTTACTTTTCGGTGTTGAACGAGAAGTACAGACTCTGACAAACTGAGAATTGAATGCATGGTAGATGTGTTGGATCTGGAATTATGAGATCTGTAAAAAGTAAGTCTCCATCCCTGTGACTCTGCCCTCCCTCCAAAAGATACAAACATTAATCTCACTGCAAGCATTTCGGACTCGCAGCCAACTACAGAAGAGAACAAAACAATGCTAGTTATTTTCTGTCATTTTCCCCTTCTCTCCTTTACAGTGAATTTGCTAGGAATTGCGATCACGTCTCGCGGGAATTGTGGCCTCTCTACTTGCACCTCTCATTATCTCAAGGCAATGGCAACGGCGGATCTACTTGTCATTATTACAGGAGATATATTGAGACAAATCAGTAATTATTATTTCCAATGGACTTTCCTGGACTTCACCCCTGTGTGTAGTTTTATTGCTGTCCTGGTATCTGCAGCGACAGACTGCTCTGTCTGGCTCACTGTTGCATTCTCCTTTGATCGATTTGTTGCCATTTGTTGCCAACAGATGAAAATAAAATACTGCACCAGGAAAACGGCTGCCATAGTGATATCAATAATCTGCATTTTACTCTGTTTCAAAAACATACCTTTCTATTTTGTATATGAACCTTGGCTAATAGTCGACAATGTACCCTGGTTCTGTTCTGCAAAACCCAGTTATTACTCTGATTCTGGATGGATGGTCTTTGATTGGTGCGATAAGGTATTAACTCCTTTGCTGCCATTCACTTTAATTCTATTCATTAACACTTTGACAGTCAGGTACATTTTACAGGCCAGTAGAGTCCGTAAAGGACTGAGAGGTCAGAGAAAAGGAGGGAATAACAGTGACCGAGAGATGGAAAGCAGAAAGAAGTCTGTGACTTTACTTTTTAGTCTATCTGGCGTGTTTATCCTTCTGTGGTCAGTGTATGTAATTGAAGTGACAGACTATACCGTAACAGAAAAAAAGATCCTGGGTATTATACTGTGTCTGAACTTATTTTTCAAAAAGTTGGAAGTATGCTGCAAAATTTGAGTTGCTGTACAAATACGTTTATTTATGTGGTGACGCAGTCTAAATACAGAGAACAACTCAGTGCCGTGGTGAAAGTTCCTGTCACATCCAATATTCACCTAATAAAGAAACACAAGTACTGAAGCCTGATCAATGGCAAACTAACAGCACATTCTTCCAAGTGATTTCACTGCTGCGTCCCCCAAAGGGGCTTCTCGTTCTACTGGTTGAGAGAAACACCAACCCTTTAAGTGTGAAGAACAGAAATTGTTGAAGAGACTCACCATATCTGACAGCATCTGTAAAGAAAGAGCACAGGCGAGATTTCGAGCCCAGTGATCCTTCTTCATAACTCGTAGCTATCCTTTAACTATGTCTACTGCCAACTGGATTCGGTCAACCTGTAAATAAATGTGGTGTAATCAATGCAAAGTTGCGATTTCTTTTGTCAGAATTATTCCTATTTAATTCCTTCACTGTGGGGAGTATGCGTTTTATAACTGAGAGCTGTTGTTTTATATCTGCGATAATATAACAACGATTCGAATTGTTATCCGCCACTGAGTGTTTCATGGAGCTCAAGGACGTCTATCCCTTCCTACATTGTTGCAGACAGTCTATTTAACTAATTGATAAATCGTAGTCTTGCACTTTGATATCCGTGCAAGTACAACGCCATGCCGTTCTTTATATGTGCATGTGCTCGAGTATGCGTTTGTGTTTCTTGCTGTCTGTACATGATTGAAGATTTTTTTGTCAAGCCAAAACTCTGTCTGTTAGAACACGTCCAGCTCTGTTGGTTTCTGCTTTCAGTTGTGCGTATCTTCATGCATACCTGTGTCTGTACATGTATTTTTATTTGCATGTTTCTTTGTGTGTGTGGCTGTGTTGGTGTGGAAATATTTCTCTGTCTATGTGTGTCAGTATTTGTATGAGCCAGCGTTGGTCTGGGGTGGACAAAGTTAAAAATTAATCAACACCAGGCTATTGTCCAACAGACTTATTTGGATGCACGAAATTTTAGAGCTCTGCTTCTTCATTTCAAACACCTGATGAAGTAGGAGCGTTTCGAAATCAAATGCTTCCAATTTTACCTGTTGGACTATTACCTGGTGCTGTGTGATTTTTAACCTCATGTGTGGGCAGTTTTGCGTGAATCTGTATATGGTTTCGTGTTTAGTGGTCCCTTGTTATTGTGCGTGTACCTGTGTTTTCTGTGGCTTTGCAAAACCACTGATAGCGGCTGTGTGTTTAAGTATGTCTTGTGTCAGAGTATCTGCATTTGTGTGTATGAATTGTGGTGTGTATTATTTGTATGTATGTTGTTTTCTGTGTGTTTCTGTGATTTTGAGTGAATGCGTGCAGACACGGATATTCACGTTGCTTCCTCTGTGGGTCTACATATGTCTTCGTTTCGATGTATTTGAGTGCCTGTTTATGCGTGTCTATGAATGCATCTGTGCATCTGTCAGTGTCCATTTTATTGAAGTGGATGGGAACAGTCCAGATCATCCGTCCAGGACGATGCCTTTTTGATTGTTTTAAGACCATCCTGATTGTGTTTGAATGCAGAGAGGAATTGCACGTTTATGGAGAAGAGAAGATGGCTGGTGCTCACAAACTGGAAATTTTCTGTTCATTCTAAATTGTCAAGATCAACACAGAGAGGATTGAAACCTACTGGAGAGGGGAAAGAAAATGGATTCTAGGAGTGAGGAAATATGTTCTGTGTGACAGGAGAATGCAGAAGGAATGGACTCAATTTAAAATTTCTGCTCCATCTCAAACGTTCACGCTGTGAATACCACAGTTAATAATAGAGAAGTGGAAATCCTCTGTCATTACTTTATAGCTTTTACATTGCAGTGAAATTTGCCCACAGATCTGCTCGTTTGTTCCTCTCGGATTACAAGAGGCTTCTATACTGCATTTCAAACAATGTGATTGCTCTTCGTTGGTTTTTAATTCTGTGCCATATGATTTTAGTTGGGTACCTTCCATACACAATCCTTCCTTAACACTGTAAAGCATTTCCTGATAAATATTGCGACACTGTCTTCCCTATTCATCTGTTTCCCTGACTCACATGGAGCTCCGATATTATGGGGTATTGAGCAGCCCCTTTCAAATAATGTTTCGGTGATAACAATGACATCATTACTCTATCTTTTAGTTTGGGTAGTCAACTCATCTGTCTTGTTTTGCAGACTACATCCATGAAAATTAATATTAGCCAACTTTAAAATTCCAGGTATGTTCCAGCAGAGATGGGAGCAGGACAAATCAATATGTTGAGCTCCAGACATTGCCTATCCCAACGATATTGATTCTCTAATTCTGCGTCCATACGTATCAAAATGTAAAACAAACAGCAGCGATGTTAGAGTCGACTGGATTTGAAACCATGGAGTATGCTAGTTAGCACTGTTTCCGTTTTGACAATTGCATTCACAATTTTAGAATATGAAAAGAAACAGTTCAGAGTTTTGATCCTTGCTTTATAACTGTGACAATGTTTCGTTCCAACTTCTGGATGTCACTTGTCAGCTGCAGGGACATGCTCCTGACTGTCGAGTCTCCTAATTTCAACTGTCTCATCCCGCAAATGTTATCTTGAAAAAAGGAAGATTAAACGTTCAAAGTTTCTCTCAATCAGGCTGCCTGAAAAGTTACAGATGTTTGTGATTTCATCTCACTGTCATTGAATCCCCTTTTTCGAACGAGTCCACGTTTCTCTCAATTGCATCCTCAACGAATGTCGGCAACAAGCAACGAAATTTGTGATAACCAATCTCTAGTTAGGAATAGGCTCATCATCTAAATTGCGAGACGTTCTTTCAACCGATATCTCATCTGAAAGGCAAAGCGAGCAGTGTTCAATGGGAGAGACATCATTTATCAGCACGCATCAACGTTAAATTGGCGTATTCATGAGAACTGAAAATGTGTTGCTGGTTAAAGCACAGCAGTTCAGGCAGCATCCAAGGAACAGGAAATTCGTCGTTTCGGGCCAGAGCCCGCCCGAAACGTCGAATTTCCTGTTCCTTGGATGCTGCCTGACCTGCTGTGCTTTAACCAGCAACACATTTTCAGCTCTGATCTCCAGCATCTGCAGACCTCACTTTTTACTCGACTTCGTCATGAGAACGGTCGTTACTCAAAGCCTTCATGAAAATTTACAAACAGTCTAACGTTGCCACACAAAATTCAGTGTTATGTTCTCTTCATAATTGACAGTCTGTCTATCACTCTTCGTCGTGCATATCACATGGTTCAACTGCTGGCTAAACACAGACAGCAGGCACTCCAGGAGCCCAGATACTTTAATTAAAACATGGTGAGGCAGGATAAAGGTGAATAATTTTTGTTCTCACTGTATTATATTGTAGTCTAAACCCCTAATTTTCGAATCAGTTACCTCAAAATGTGCTTTCAGAAAATGAATCAATGAACTTTCAAAGCTTGAAAGCCGAAACCTGCACAAACATTTCCGCTGAATCTCACCCGATCTGGCAGCATCTGTGGGCAAATGCAGAGTTACCGAAGAAGAATGCTTCTGAAGAAGTGTCACTGGACTTTCAAGGTTCATACTGTTATGACCCGACTAATGTGAACACAATCTGCAAGTTATGCAGGAACGTGACAAATTTCCCCATGTAATAAAATATACAAACCCGATCTCGTGAATTTCACCTCGATTTTATCCAATCCTTGTCCTCGATAGAAACTCTATTCTATGATATCAGTATAATTTTGATAGGCACATCTCCCTATTCCAACGTTACCTTTGAAAGTCCAAATACACTTTGTCTCAATAAATTACAAACTCAGTCTTTTTTCTTCCGTCTATTCGTCCCCTGTATCAAAATCGAAAGAGTCATTTGCTGTACCTTCCGGTCCTCTTGTTAGAAGTCCATCTTCTATATATCTTTAAGAAACAAAGATGGAGAAAGAGAAATCCACTCGGCCATTCCAGCTTCTCCACATCTCAATAGGTTTGTGGCTGTTTTATTTTCTGTTTCAGCTTTGTGTTATGAAGAAAGTCCAGATAGTCCGGGCCTCCCTCCTCTGGAGTTTAACAGAGTCAGAGGTGACTGAATTTAGACACGTGAGATTCACAGGGGATTTTACCAGGTAGAGTTGGAAAGAGTGTTCCCTTTGGTGAGATAATCTTGAACGAAATGTGCAACTATTTAAGATCAAGGTAAGAAAACGTTTTGGTTTCTGCATCAGCAATTGTGGGTCTTTGGAATTCCCTTGCCCAAAAGACAATGGATGCAGTATATTTCCGTGTGTTGACAGCAAAAGTGGTTTGATTCTTGATTGCAGAGTTGGTGATATAATCTTAGAGGAACGTGGAGGTGATCTTAAAATCCGTGTTCATTTTGAATGACGAGGCATTCAAAGTGGGTTCTTCGTATTCGATGTTGACCTGCTAACTGTTGACTAACTATTTAAAAGAGGCAGGGGAAGGTTCCATGAGATGGAGTACTTGATGGGGGTATATGATGAGTACATTTCTATTCTATGAGAAGAGGTTTGCCCGCGTCAAGTGACAGAAGGGAATGCCTAGTCCCTGTCACATTGCTGAAATCAGCACGTTTGCATAATTGCCGTGTATTGGATAACTGTGAGCATGGTGAGTCTTTCAAAGTTGGGGATAGTCCACAGCCAAGAAGTACTCATCTTCCTGGCAAATTCCACGTCACTCACTGGTTCACGTATTGACCATCTACTGAAGTTGTAGCAGAGAGGGAAATTAGAGTGAATTGTATCAAAGTGGGGAAAGGAGACTGAGTAACAGAAATATGGACAGACAAGCAGAGACAGGGACTGGCAGGGAACTGATACAACAAGAAATGCTGAAGCAATGAGGACAGACATGAAGGATAGGGATTTAATAGAATGAGACAATAACAGGTGGAGGTAAATGACAGCCAATAGCAACATGGTAGAGGAAGACAATTACTGACAGGGAAGAGGGAAAATGTGAGATAAAATGAGATATAAATTGCACCAGGCAAACTGTATGTGACAAATGTGGCAGTACAATATTGCTATGCTCCAATCCCCCAACTCAGTAAATTTGAAAATCTGGGGATGTCAAGAAAATGGAATCCGTTTCTGCCCTCTTTGTACAGCCGGGTCTCTCACTGACTTCATCATGATTGTCGCCCCCTCTTTATTCTCTATCGAGATGTGTGGGGGATGGAGGGGGCCGGTGTGGTTGAAGAAGGGTGGTTGAGGTGCTGACACAGATGGTACCTAACAGTGTTAACCAATGATTAAAACCCTTTCGTTTTCGTACTCTCCCACATCTACACCCTTTCGGTTCTCTTAGAATTTCGTTAGATTCCATGGTATCCCAGATATTTTTACGAATTGCAGTGAGTATATTCCTAACTGATTCAACTTCTCCTCACACTTCAATACCGTCATCCAAGGACTAAGTCCAATAAAACTTGCCACTGCTCCTTCTATAGCAGAACATCCTTCATCACACAAAGTGAACAAATCTTTGCATTACACTCGTTTGTAGTTTAACCAGAGCAATGTACAACTGAATCATGGTACCCTTTCCCCTCTTTTCGAATCCTTTCACTGTGAACGCTAATTTATGATTTACCGACTTCACCACCTGCTGCCCGATATCTTTAACTTCAGTGACTGATGTATGAAGTCCTTCAATCATATTTCACTCTGTCACTGCACCACGCCTCACAGTCAATAATCCCACTTCACTCGATCACTTCCCCACATTTTGCTTAGTTCCTACATCTCAAACTCCACAGTCACCACATCACATTTTCCTAAGTTACTGTATCACACTCACAACATTTTCTGCATTTCAATCCCTCAAAACCTGCAGCCTACTCACCTCAGTCGGTACATTCGACACCCCGACCCGTCCGCATCTCACACTCCTTAGTGGTCTTCATTTTCAGCAGTAGCAGGAGCAGTGAGAGCGAGGACAAGGGGGTTGCAGGGGAGGCAAAGTTCCCTCGAAAAGGACAAAACTTGAGCATCAGCCACCGTCCTTTTTAGCAGCAGTGAGAGAGAAGGTAAGTAGGAGCGGTAAAATTGCACTCCGGGAAGTTGAGTGAACTGACACATTTGGGCAGCGGCTGCACCAGAAACACTACATCCACTCACCTTTCTCTACCTCCTCGAAACAAAACAAGGACTCTGTTGTATGTCAATAAGGTAAGTTTTTCTGTTACTTTTTTGTCGTGTGATTGGCATTGTTTACTTTTTTTCCATTTTCACTTATCGATTATTTGATATTCAAGCTGCAAAAACTGAGCTTAATATTAAAAATGCTGGGGGATCTCAGATCAATGTTATGCTTCTCTTGCTCAATATGGGACCTCAACTACGCAGCTGATGTCCTTGGCACCTTCAAGTCCAGAAAATGTGTCCAGGTACACATCTTGTTAGACCGCATGAAGGTTCTGGAACTGTGGATGGACTCACTTGGGAGCACCCGCGATACTGAGCAGGTCATAGAGCTAACATTTAGCGAATTGGTCACTCTGCAGATTACAATTACTGAGGGAGAAAGGTAATTGGTGACCAAAAGGCAGAGAAAGAACAGGAGGCAAATGCAGATGTCCCCAACAGTCACCTCCCTCGCTACCGTTTTGGAGAGGTGGCTTACCGGGGAAAGCAGTAAGAACCAGTTTCAGGCCAGTTGCCTGTGCTATATAGAATGGTGGGAAAATGATGTGAAGGGCGGTGGTCATGCGGGATACAACTTTAACGGGCGTAGTTAGGCAAATCTGTGGTCACATTTGAAATGCCCGAATGATATGTTGCCTCCCAGGTGCACAGGTAAGGGATGACTCAGAGTGACTTTAGGACAATCTGAAGGGGAATGGTGAACAGCCAGCTGTCGTGGTGCATATAGGCAAAAATCAAAGAGGTAAGAAAAAAGGGATGAGGCCCTAAAAACAGAATTAGAAAGTCGCCACAGTGGTAGTAATCACCGGACTGCTGCCAGTGCCACGTGCTAGTCAGAGTACGAATGACAGAAAAATCTAGACGAATGCGTGGCTTGAGAGATATTGCATAGAGACGGATTCAGATTTTTGAGGCATTGGAACTGGTCCTGGCGGAGGTGGACTATTGCAAATTGTATGGTCTACACCAGTGCCAGACTGGAACCAACGTCCTCGGGGGTGCTTTTGCTAATGCTGTTGGGGAAGGGTTTAAATTGATGTGGCAGGAGATAGGAAGCAAATGAGGGGGTTAGTGGACATTAAGGAGGTAGTAACTAAAGCCTGTAAGGAACTACATCATGAAGTCAGCATGACTAAAGGCAATTGCAGGCGGGAGCAGATGAATGCAAACAAACTGCTGGTCTGAGGTGCATTTGTTTTAATGCAAGAAGTGTAGGAGGTAAGGCAAATTACTTTGGGCTTGGATTAATACCTGGGAGAATTATGTTACTGCAATTACTGAGACTTTATTGAGGGAAGGGCATTATTGGCAACTAAATATCCAAGTCAATTGATGCTACAGGCTGTATAGAGAGAGGTAAAAGGGAGAAGTTGCATTACGGGTCAGAGAGGATATCACATCTGTCCTGAAGCAGGGCACTATGGAGGAATCTAACAGTGATGAAATATGGGCAGAGCGCAGAAACAGTAATGGTGCAGTAACAATACTGGGGTTGTATTGCAGGCCTCCCAACTCCAAGCTTGAGATGGAGCTTCAAATATGAAGAGAGATCATTGGAAGGTGTAGGATCATCAGGGTGATGGTAATAGTAGATTTTAATTTTCCCAACTTTGACTGGGATCAAATTAGCTTTGGAGGTCTTGATGGACTAGAATTTGTAAGGAGCATCCAGGAAGATTTTCCAAACAATATGCGAACAGTTCATCTCTGGAATGGGGCATACTGGACCTGCTGTTAAGAAATGGGCCTGGTCAGGAGGTTCTAGTTTCAGTAGGGATTACTCTAAACATAGTGATCTCAATTCCATAACTTTTAGAACACTCATCAACAAAGGTGAGGGTGTTCGTAAAGGACTAGTGCTAAATTGGAGGAAGGCTTACAAAACCAAAATTCAGCAGTCGCTGGGGAACGTAGATTTGGAGCAGTTATTAGACGGTAAATCCACATCTGATACGTCGGAGGCTTTTCAAAAGAAGTTGGTTAGAGTTCAGGAAAGATCGTTTCCTGTGAAAATGAGATATGGAAATGGCAAGATTAGGGAACCATGGATGGTAGGTGTAATTTTGAGTTTGGCAAAGAGGAATTTTGATGGATACATAAGTTCTAGGCAACTGAAGACAGATGAAGCCATGGAAAAATCTTTGGGAAGATCAGACCAATCTGTAATGCGAAATTAAGAGGGCTAAAAGTGATCATGATATATTCTTAGCAAGCAGGGTTAAGGAAAACCCCAAAACTTTTTATTCATATATAAGGAGCAAGAGGGTAACTAGGGGAGGCGTTGGCCCACTCAAGGACAAAGGAGGAAGGATATGCATGCAGTCAGAGAAAATGCGTGAGATTCTTAATGAATAATTTGCACCAGTATTCCCTGAGGAGAGGGACATGGCGGATGTTGAGGATAGGTATAACTATGCAATTACTATAGGTCAAGTCGACATAAGGAGGGAGGAAGTATTGTGTATTCTAAAAGGCATTAAGTTGGACAAGTCCCCAGTTTCAGATGGGATCTATATCCCGCGATGGCATGCTTGTCACAGTTGTGGTCAGCAAGAGTAACTGTGAGCCTTTTCAAGTCAGATCAGGAGGAAAATAGGGATATGTGATTACCCCAAATTTAGTCACCATCTTTAATGTGACAAGTATCCACATTATCTCAGGAATCGAAATTGTATACAGAACAGGTGGCAGATTCTTTAATCTTGCCTGTCGTGATTCCAAAAAACAAGACATCGATGAGTTCACTCATCAGGCTCCAATATGCAGATGACAACAGTGTTGCAGCACTCTCAGAAAACCACCGACAACAGCTCCTGACTGCTTTCAGGCGTGCGTACGTGACGCTTGGATTATCATCAATTCTATAAAGATTCAAATCGTATACCAATAGTCACCACCTGAGACAAATCGTATAGAACAATCAATGCAACTTGACAAGAAATCCCTGGAAAACTTAGAATACTTTCCATATCTTGCAAGTAACCTGTCCTCCAAAATTGATCTTAATAACGATATCTAACATCGTCCTAAATGAGCTGGAAAAAGATTTACGGATGTCTCCAAACATGAGTCCTTCATGATTGCTCTATCCAGACAGACCCAAAATGTGAGCGTGCAAAGTGGTGGTGATCTCAACGATCTTGTATGCATCAGAAACTTGGACAACATACCGAAAACATCTGAAGGCATCTGAAAAGTTCCTCAACATTGCCTCCGAAACATCTTCAATAATTGTTGCAAAGATAGTAAAACCAACATCAGCGGGCTGAATGAGGCTAAAACAATAAGCATTGAAGCCTATGTTATCAAGAACCAGTTAAGATGCAGTGGTCATGTTTTCTTGATGAAAGATGAACATCTACTGAATTAAATCTCCTACTCCTAGCTTGAAGAAGGCAAACATAAGACAGGCGTACTCCAGAAGAGATTCAAGGATATTTTAATAAACAAGGTGAAGAAATTTAACACCCATATGAACAACTGGGAAACCAATGCCCAGGACAGGAAACTCTGACAAACCATCATCCGATAAGGAGCATCAACTTTCGAAACCAACAGATGTGCAGAATTAGAAGAAAAGAGAAGAAACATGAAAACAAGGCTGTCATACGCAAAGCTCGTTCTGCCATCTGGACTACATGCAGTGAATGTGGAAGAATTTTCAAAGCCACGTTGGAACTCATAACCCACCTGAGAGCCCATAAGAAGATCAACGGATTGAAACCCACAATCCTCAGACTCGAGGGAGGGCACAACGATTGGGAAGTGTATCGATCAGGCTAGAGTCAGTGTGAGTCTCTTTACAGTCAGTGAATAGCGATTGGGAGGTGTTTGGATCACACAGAATCACTTTAAGACTCCTTTCTGTCAGCACGTAGTTAGTGGGAGGTGCGTAAATGAGACCAGAATCACTGCAAGACTCTTGTAGTCAGCGCATAGTAATTGGGAGGTTTGTGGATCAGCTCGAATCACTGTGAGACGATTTACAATCTGTGTATAGCGATTCGGAGTGTCCAGGTGAGGCCGGAATCACTGTGAGACTCTTTACAGTCTGCATATAGTTATTAAAAGGTTTGTAGATTACAGCAGAATCACTGCGAAACTCTAACTATCTGGGTATTGCTAAGTGTTGCAGATCAGGTCAGAATCACTGTGAGACTCTTTACAGACAACATTTGGTATTGGGAGATGTGCAGATGAGCCCAGAATCCATGGGAGACCCTTTTCAGTGAGTTTATAATTATTGGGATGTGCGCTGATGAGGTCATAATGACAATGAAATTCGTTATGAGCGAAAATGAGTATTGCAGATGCAGGAGGTTAGAGTCGAGAGAGTTGTGCTGGAAAAGCACAGCAGGTCAGGCATCATCCGAGGAGCAGAAGAACCGATGTATCGGGCCAAAGCGCGATTCCTGATGAAGGATTTTTTTGCCCAAAACGTCGAATTTTCCTGCTCCTCGGATGCTGCCTGATCCGCTGTGTTTTACAGGACCACACTCCTAATCCAGTGTAAATCTCAGATAGCCTCCTTCTTCAAAGACAGCAATTTCCCTTTCCACATGGTCGACGATGCCATCCAGAGCATCTCATCCACTTCCCGTACCTCTGCCTTCAATATTCACCCCTCCAAACTCAACAGGAAAAGAACACCCTGTTGCTCAACTTCCATCCAACCAAATCTCCAGATACAATGCATTACCTTCCCCTATTTGTGCCACCTACAAACAGACCCCACCACCAGGGATATATTTCCCTCCCCACCCCGATCTGCGTGCCAAAAAGAACATTCCCCTTGTGACTCCTTTGTCAGGTCCACGCCACTGAACAACCCACCCTCCACTCCTGGCACCTACTCCTCCCACCACAAGAATTGGAAAAGCTGCACCCTCATATCCATCGGAGTTTTACCTGCACTTCCACACACGTTGCCTACACTATCTGTTGTTCCTGATGTCTCCTCGACACTGGGGAGACCGGACGCCAATGCGCGGAACACTTCAGAGGATATCTCTGGAACACCCGCACTAACCAACCCCACCACCCCGTGGCTGAACAGTATAACTCCCCTTCCCACTCCGCCATGGATATGCAGGTCCTGGGCCTCCTCCACCACCAAACCTTAACCACCCGACGCCTGGAGGAAGAAAGACTTAACTTTGACCTTGGGATCCTTCAACGCACATAGGATCCATGTGTATTTCACCAGTTTTCTCATTTTCCCTCTTTCAAATTATCCCAGTTCCAACCTTCCTAATCAGCACCGCCCCATCCTACCTGTCCAACTTCCTTTCCATCTATCTGCCCCACCCTCCTCTCAGACAAATCGTCTCCAAACCTTCTTTCATCTACCTATCACATTATCAGCTACCTTCCCCAATCCCATCCCTTTCCCATTTATCTTTCAGTTCCCTTGGACCACAAGCCTCACTCCTGATGCAGGGCTTACACAAGAAATGTCAATGTTCCTCTGATGCTGCCTGACCTGCTGTGCTTTTCCAGCACCACATTCTCAACTCTGACTCCAGCATCTGCAGTCCTCACTTTCTCTCTAGCGTTAATATATCCAGAAATTTCCCCACCAGACATCTTATGAAGCTGCTCTGTAATTTTATCCCTGGGACATATGCAGCCCCGCAGTGCTCTGGCAATATTTCCACGTACAAGGAAAAATTTAAAAAAAGAATATTTATAATCCGTCCGTCAGTAACCCTCATCTATTCCACTGAGACTGAGTAAATATTCCATTTTACTACGAAATGAAATGCTATGTAAGGAAGGGGTTAACTGAGCTTCTTTATTCGGTGACTGTGATTCATGTCAGTCTCCATGGATTCTAATTATCCCAGTGGAGAGTTCACATCTTTTAATGATAAATGGGCACCGTTCAATGTGTTATCCCATAGTACGAGTGGGAACATCATCAACAGCACTAACAGGGATAAGCAGCTCCAGATGGAGAAGGGGAGAAGAGATCATAGCCTGAGAACATTAGACTGGAATGTTCCAACAATGGACAGGGGTTTATCCAATGATATTTCATCCCTTTTGATAAATTATATTTGGTATCCATTATCATGGCGGATCCATTCTGTTCTTTGCATTATTCAATATTTTTATTATCCTTTCCTGTCTATCGTTGGTGTCCCTGGTAAGTCTCACCGTCGAGCTATGTTTTTTTTCTAGAATTCAGTTATGACTGCGTTACTGTTCTTTCATATAGTCTTCACTTCTTGTGACTATTATTGTTCATGTTGAGACTCTGAATCCAAATATTGATTCCACAGACCACTATTAACTGCATCAGTGAACTTGTTCAGTTACTTTCTCCCTCCTTGCTTCTGACAGTGTTACTCATGGGTCTCTATGTTGACCTACTCAGTTTCAGATGTGAAACATTGTCTAACTGTCCTTGTTATTTAAATATTTGGAGTGTGGAGGTCATTGCCCTCTATTACGTTTATAAACTCTGTTTCCTTCCTGGGACTCCATCCCATCCCTGGCCAATATCTTTTATTTTCAATTTCATTTCTGGGACTTGGGAATCCCTGGCTGGCCAGCATTAATAGCCATTTCCTATCTGCCCTTGAGAAGGTGATGATGAGCTGCATTCTTGAATCGCTGCAAACTACCTGCTGTGGGTTGACCCACAATGCCATTAGGGAAGGCATTCCAGAATTCTGCCCCAAGGACTGTGAAGGAACACCGGTATATAACCAAGTCAGGCTAGTGAGTGGCTTGGAGGGGAACTTGCAGATGGTGTTTGACACAGACGAATCACAACTTTGGTGTTCCGTTTGGCCATGAACTGATTCCTGACACCATGCCCTGACCATTATTAACTTTAACTACATTGCTCCAGAATATACTTCACTGGCTTGACCCATCTGCTGTGAAATACAGTCTCGATGAGCTCTAAAATACAGTCTCAGTAATGACAACAAACGACTGCTGACACTGTCAGGTTGAAACCTGCAGAAGCAAATCTGATTCGAACTCACACCAAAATCCCATCCATCTGACAGTCCTGTGCACGCTGATCTATATCACTATTTTTTCTGCAATGTCTTTATTTTAATATTCTCAAGCAGTTTAACTCATTTGTCCATGAAACTTCCCTCAGTCTTCCTGTGTCGATTATCCAAATCCCTGCCAATTGTTCACACTTAACTTGATTTCCTTTTAGTGTATTTTCTCTCAAGCAATGATTTTCACATTCAACCACCCCAAATGCATGCCCACCCCCCCACAAACAAACACACACACACACACACACACACACACACACACACACACACACACACACACACACACACACACACACACACACACACACACACAGTTTACTGATCAATAGACTAGCATAGCCTGCACAGCTCTCCTTGTTTGTATGTCATCTTCTTGCAGTTTATGTTGTTTGAAGTGTTCTGTGAAGCAAGTTCAGAATTTGATTTAATAAACCATTTGAGCTGATCTGAAAATACTTTTATTCAATATTCTCATTATTGTAATTTTGGTCAATCCTTCAATTAGTCCCACTATCCAGTCTTTTTTCTCCTTACTTCCACAACATCCTCTCAGTTAATTAACTGTCTGTTGTTGGCTTTAATGTGAACCTCTCTGTCCTTCTGTATCTTTCCCTGGCCTTGGTTTTTGGCTCCCCAGTGTATCGAGTGCTGATATTGTGAAGCCCAGAAACAGTGAAATGGTGTGTTTTGCGCACCCTTGTGTTCCATGTGGTGTTCATGTCGGGGTGTGTGTGTGTCGGGTTGATGTTCACTTCCCAGTGTGTCCCATGTGGTGTTCCATATCTGGGTGGGGGTGTGTGTCGGGTTGATGTTCACTTCCCAGTGTGTCCCATGTGATGTTCCATGTCGGGGTGGGGATGTGTGTCGGGTTGATGTTCACTTCCCAGTGTGTCCCATGTGTTGTTCCATGTCGGGGTGGGGGTGTGTGTCGGGTTGATGTTCACTTCACAGTGTGTCCCATGTGATGTTCCATGTCGGGGTGGGGTGGTGTGTCGGGTTGATGTTCACTTCCCAGTGTGTCCCATGTGGTGTTCCATGTGGGGGTGGGGGTGTGTGTCGGGTTGATGTTCACTTCCCAGTGTGTCCCATGTGGTGTTCCATGTCGGGGTGGGTGTGTGTCGGGTTGATGTTCACTTCCCAGTGTGTCCGATGTCACTCCATGTCGGGGTGTGTCGGGCTGTTGTTCATTTTCTGGTGTGTCCCATGTGGTGCTCCATGGACAGCGGTGTGTGTGTCAGGCTCTTGTTCACTTCCCGGTGTATCCCATTTGCTGCTCCATGTTGGATAGGGGTTTCAGCAGCTTTGACTTACGTTTTTGAAAGATGGTTTTTGCCTGTCCACGAAACGTCTGATGTCTGTGTTTGTCCCTCTGAGTTGACCGTGTGGTCAGAAACAAGGAAGCCCCTTAAGTATTATTGTAAAGGACCAGGTATCTAACATCTCTGACAATGCTCCCACCATAAAAATAGGTTATTGTCTCATTTTCCTTAAAGAGAGATCTTAAGGGCCGAACTGCCTAGTGCAAACGGCTGAAGTAAGTAACTTAGGAGGCTTTTAGATTATTTTTTAAAATAAATATTGATAACAGTGGCCAGCTCTCACAGACCAGGCTTTCCAGTATTTCTGAGTTTAACAGTCCACAGATGCTTGCAGTTGGAGGAAGGTTGGATGCTTCAGTAAATGATCCCTCACTGCTATTCTCTCTGAAATCTACCTTGATGCTGTGTCCTCCTGGATTGGAGAACTGCACGCAAGATTGTTTGGCCTTGGATGTGTCTTTTTGCCAAGGGATGAGTTTATGGGATGTAAGTACATTGGAACAGTTCATGAGTAGACGGTACTATATCTATTGTTCTGCAATATTTTCCAGTAGTTAAGTTATTCTAAACTCCTCTTCTTTTTGTGTGTGTTTTTATTAGAGGGTTTAAATAAATTGTGTTTTGCTTAAAGTTGAGTGGTTTGACCAGCCGCATCACATCTGCCTTTACGATAGGGTAGTGGGGTGGCACGGTGGCACGGTGGTTAGCACTGCTGCTTCTCAGCTCCAGGAACTTGAGTTCAATTCCTGCTTACGACTGGGTGCAGTTTGCACATTGTCCCTCTGTCTGCATGGGTTCGATTTGGGTGCCCTGGTTTCCTCCTACAATCCAAAGATGTGTAGGTCAGATGAGTTGGTCATGTTAAATTGCCCACCGTGTTAGGTGCATTAGTCAGGGGTAAACGTGGGGTTGGTTGGTTCGGTCTGCGATGTGGACTTGTTGGGGCTCTTTCCATACCGTTGAGAATCTAAACTAAGACAAGGTTGGTGTCCAGGCAGCCGTCTTAAAGTATTTTATGGCAATCTACTCTGGTCCATAACAAATTGGAGACACTTGTCCGGTTCGAAATCAATAATTCCAAATTTGCTTTAGGATTAGAATCCCTACAGAGTGGAAGCAGGACATTTGGTTCTACAAGTCCACACGACCCTCCGAAGAGAAAGCAACCTACATAAATTCGACTCTCCTATGACTCCATATTTACCCCTGACTAGTGCAACTAACCTACCTATCGCTGAACAGTACGGTCCATTTAACATGACCATTTCGCCTAACCTGAATATGTTTGGGCTGTGGGAGCAAAATGGATCGTCTGGAGAAATCCCACGCAAGGACGGGGACTATGTGCACAGGGAGATTGCTGTGCTCAACGGCAGCGCCATGTAGTTGTTAGTGTCTTCTGGTCGGGGTGTTGAATTCGGTTCGTTTGTACAGTGCTTTGCGTAGTAATGGCTATTTCTGTCTGTAAGAGTCCTCTTCGTGTAGAGCAAGTGAAGTTGGAGATTTTACAAAAGATGTGCAAGGCAAAGCTGTTAGAATTGGTAGACAAGCTGGAGGTGGGATTGTGTTTGTCTGTGAGAAAATGAGAGATAATTACAGCTGTAGCTTGGCAGTGGAAACACCATCAGAACCTTTGGAAATGGCGGGAATTCATTTGCAGATGAGGCAGCTTGAACACAAAAAGTAATTGAGACCGTTTGAAATAAGGTTAAAAGTAGAACTTAAAGAAATGGAAAGGAAAGGAGAAGAAAGACAGAAAAGGAAAAACAAAACCAGAAAGCGAGAGAGTTTCAACTTCAAAAGTTAGCAATTTGAGAGGAAAGTCTTTTATCAGGGCGGAGATGAAGATAGACAGAAGGTTGGATAAGGAGGATAGTGAGGCTGAGCAACCCGACGGTTGCCAAAGGCCTGATGGGGATCTGTTTAAATACAAATAGGCATTGCCTAAATGTGACGAGAAGAATGCAGAAGTTTTTTCAATTTCATTTGAGAAAGTGGCCACACGATTGCAGTGGCCACTGGTCATGTGGAGTTAATTGCTCCAAACAGAGCTGGTACGTATAAGGAGTAAGGTAGTTGCATTCTTATTGGAAGAGGTATCTGGCCAGTATGAGGAGGCGAAGAAAATATCTGAAGTGCATATGAACTTGTGCCAGAAGCTTACAGACTGTGTTTTAGAATCGAAACTTGCATCCCTGGTTAAACATACATTGAGTTTGAAAGGATCAAACAAAGCAGTTTTGAAAGATGCATCAGGGTATTAAAAAGAGAGCAACCTATGACACTCTTAGAGAGATTCTTACTTTGGAGTCATGAGAACTCGTGGGGAAGAGGCAAAGAAATAAAATGGCAAGATTAAAAGCTGAAATGTCTAATGATCATTAGTTGGACCATAAATCAAAGTTTGGATCCTGGGAGGGCGTGCGAGGAATGCACAAGTTCTTAAAATATATTCCTATGTGTAAGGTTTAGAGGCAAAGGCCAGGAGTAGCAGGTAAAGGAGTTACAGCATTAGAGGAACAGGTGCATGTAAATCCTTCAAGCTGAGACAAGAGGAGATATGACATTGAGAATGACTATTGGTGGGATGAGAAGTGCTCCATTATGTAACATGTGGTTGGCAAGTCCAGTGGAAACATCAACAGAAATAGTTCACAACTGGGAAGGAGGCCTTGAGCTTGTTGTTGGCGTGACAATATTTCAGCATTCAAACTGTCTATGGCGTGTCTGAGACAAATCTACATATCCTGATTACAACGCCTGAACATTTTTAGGGAAATTTAGGGAGAAAACTTCCAGTCTGTTCAGATAGAGCTATTATTGTTGCCATTCAATTTGTAAGTTACACAGGTGACAGGACAAGACCCCATACTTACTGCCAAGTTGTCAAGATTTGAATGAAGAAAAATTGAGGCGTTCTGTAGCAGAAGTAAACTGACTGAAATAGAATTGGTTTGCGAAAGTTTGCATGCTTAGTGTCAATGCAATATAAAAGTTTTGTAGTCTACACAAACAGGAAGAATAAAGGGTTTATAAGGAGGCCATCTTTGTATATTGGTGGTTCTTTTTTTTCAAACGGCAAGTTGTGACAGTGCTGTCACGTTAAAAATGTTATTTTCTCTTGAAGTTTTTAAAAAGAGGTCTTAGAGGCAGAGATGCCGAACTGACGCCTGAAAACAGCTTAAGTAAATAACTGAGAAGGCCTTTAGGTTTTATTAAAACGTTGGTAACAATGGATCGGCAATGGCCAGCTGTCCCAGATCAGGTCTTCTCGTGTTGTTTTTATTGCAGCATTCAGAAGCTGCTTGGGATTCCAGAAGGGCTGGACGTTTCAATACATGTTCCTCAGCTGTTATGTTCTCTGAAAACTCTCTTAAAGTTGCTTCTTCCAGGATTGGAGAACTACACATAAGATTCTGTGTTTGAATTTACCTTTATGCCAGGGGGTGTGTTTATGGGATGTTCCTGTATTAGCGCAGTTAATTAGGAGAAGGAACTGTATCTATTGCTAGCATTGGTGTTCCAGTAGAGAAGCTTTACCCAATTGTTCTTCTCTTTGATTGTGTTTTAATTGGAGCGTTTGACTGGATTGCATTTTGCTTAACATTGAGTGGGTTGACCAGTTGCAACATCTGGAACAAACAGTTCGCATCTATGTTTAAAATAGGAAAAGTTAGGGTCTAGGCTGCCTTCTTAAAATATTTTGATGGGGCCTGGTCATGTCCATAATATTTGTAGCTGAGGATATTCTGACTGACTCCTTTTATTTAAAAGTTAGTGGAGGGGCTGGGGATAGTTTTCTGGAGGTTGTGCTGTGAACTGCCTCAGACATTCAGGGAGACCTTCGGATTTGGTGACCTAACTCTGGATGGAGCATGGTGACTATAGTTACAGCATCTGTGCTGTAACATGAACACCAAATGGAGCAGAGGCTGTCCCTTTCTTACACGGCTCCAAACACCCTCCCCCTCACTACTCCCCACCGCCAACCAGCCACATCAAAATATCCCGTGTGTACTGAGAGCAACAGGACTACTGGGAATGTCAAGGAGCAGACCATCAGGGAGATGGACCAACACGTTTCATGTCTGAATGGGTTCGAGTGAACCCTCCAGAACTCATTGTATCACTATGTCATGTGATCCCTCTCCATTTCAGTAACGTACTGCCTGCCATTCTTCCTGAAACATCTGGCAGGTTATACATTCCGTTATACACAACTGGCAAGGTATTATTCATTGATTTTACCTGTCCATATCAATTTGCAGACTCTCCACATTCTCTTGATAATTTAATGCCTTGCTTATATTACTGTCATCATCAAACCTAGCAGCAGTACATCTGTTCTGTCGTCCTGATCACTGATATAGATTGTAAACATTTGAGGACCCAGCACTGGTCTCTGTGTGACTCCACTGCTTACGTTCTGTCAAACTGATTAATATTGATTTTTCCAGAGTGCCTGCTTCCTGTTTGCTAACCAGTCCTCCCCCATTCCTGTGGAGCACAGTCGAAGGGCTGAATAAGAACGAGGAAGAATCCAGCCACTCGAGCCTGTTCCGCCATTGAATACAATCATGGCAGATATCATCGCCGGCTCAGTTCCATTTCTCTGCCTGCTCTCCATATACCTTCATTTACTCAATGTCCCAGCGTCCTCTGTACAGTGGGGCAGTGAATTACACAGATTCATAACCCATTGGGAGAAATAAGTTCTCTTCACCTCTGTTTTGCATCTGCTCTGCCTAATCCTAAAACTATGATCTCTTGTCCTAGTTTGCCCACCTGAGGAAATATCCACTCCACACCGACATTGTCAATCACCTTTAACATCCTCCAGACCTCAATGAGGTCTTCTCTCATTCTTCTGAACCCGGAGTGTATCGGCCTGTACTGCTCAAACTCGCTTCAAAAGACAAATTCATCTCTGGAATCAATCTAATGAACTTGTTCTGAAATTACTTGGTTGTAGCAATATCACTCCTGCAGTCAGGACAACAAAGTTGAACACAGTACGTCAGTTTCCGTCTCCCTAATACCTTGCAGAGTTGCAGTAATTCTTCCCTCCCTTAAAACTATGTTCTTATACAAGTAAATGCTGAAATTGCACTTGCCTTTCTCATTTCCTGCTGTATCTGCATGCGAGTTTTCTGTGTTGTGCACATGGACATTCAGATGCCTCTGCACGTAAGCACTCTGAAGTTTATCGCCATTTCCATAACATTCCTCTGATCAGAATGGGTAATCTCATATTATTCACGTTAAACTTTTGCTGCCAGATGTTGGCACATTCATCTAAACTCTTCATGTCCACTTATAATTTTTCTACATTTTCATTACATCAACCTACCTTTCCACTTGTTTTAGTGTCAGCTGAAAGTGTGGCTGTAGTATTTTCTCTCCTCTTATCCAAGTAATACAATGGATGGTAAATTGTCGGGGCATGTGGTCTGAACTCTATGGAAACCCAAAAGTTGCCAACCACTAACAAAACAACTGATCCATCTCTCTGCATGTTGTTGGTTCACCAGCCCTCTATCCAGGCGAATGACCTCCTCCCAAACCCGTGTCCTTTGATTTTACAGCTTAATATTTTGTGCACCGTTTAATCAATCCCTTTTCAAAGTCTAGGTACATTACTTCTCCAGGATCCCTATTGTTTACTTTGCTTGGCACATCTTTTTAAAAATTGGAGCAAACAAATGCTTTAAAAATCATGCTGATTCTGATGTATTCATATTTTACTTTGCAAATCCCCTGGTGTTAATTAAGTAATAACGGATTCTCACAATTTCCCTTAATTCCCAAGAGTTTGCTCACAACTTTTTGGTGACAAGTGAAGATGATTATCCTAATTCCTAACTTTTTGTAACCTCCATGTTCCCTTTCTCGTGTTCCTGTGTAACAGGCACAAAGCTTTAAAAGATCTGCTCCAATCGCTGTGTAATAAGCATCAGTGTCTGAATGGATTCATTTAATTCCTGGTTGACACACTCAATGGGCTGAATGTCCCCATGGTGTTCGTGCATTATACTCTCGATGGCCGGAATGTCCTGATCTACAGATTCAAGATCTGCTTCTCCTCCTTCTGATAATACGTCAGAAGCCGGAGGGATTGTGGAATCTGTTGTGGTTATGTTCGCCAAGCTGGGAGTTTGTGTTGCAAACGTTTCGTCCCCTGTCTAGGTGACATCCTCAGTGCTTGGGAACCTCCTGTGAAGCGCTTCTGTGATGTTTCCTCCGGCATATATAGTGGCTTGTCTCTGCCGCTTCCATTTGTAAGTTCTTGCTGTCTGCTGCAGTGGCCGGTATATTGGGTCCAGGTCGATGTGTTTGTTGATAGAATCTGTGGATGAGTGCCATGCCTCTAGGAATTCCCTGGCTGTTCTCTGTTTGGCTTGCCCTATAATAGTAGTGTTGTCCCAGTCGAATTCATGTTGCTTGTGATCTGCGTGTGTGGCTACTAAGAATAGCTGGTCGTGTCGTTTCGTTGCTGGTGACACGACAAGCAGTCCTTAGAAGCCACACACGCAGATGACAAGCAACATGAATTCGACTGGGACAAAACTACTATTATAGGGCAAGCCAAACAGAGAACAGCCAGGGAATTCCTAGAGGCATGGCACTCATCCACAGATACTATCAACAAACACATCGACCTGGACCCAATATATCGGCCACTGCAGCGGACAGCAAGAACTGACAAACGGAAGCGGCAGAGACAAGCCACTATAAATGCCGGAGGAAACATCACAGAAGCGCTTCACAGGAGGATCCCAAGCACTGAGGATGTCACCTAGACAGGGGACGAAACGTCTGCAAGACAAACTCCCAGCTCGGCGAACAGGACCACAACAACGAGCCCCCGAGCTACAAATCTTCTCCCAAAGATTGTGGAATCTTCCTGTTGCTGTACAACATTTTGAGGGGCTGAACGGTCTCTTCATATTCCTTCACAACAGGATCGAGATACTGAACAATCACCTCCTGCATCCCCGAAATGGGTTCGATGAAGTGATTTGTCTCCCCCTGTTCCCGTACAACAGAACATGGGTGAATTACCTCCACCTTTCCATAAGTCTCAAATAATTTTATCTCCTTCTTTATTTCTTGTGCTGAATGGCCTCCTGTTATTCTAGTGTACCCATTTCTTCCAGTTTCTGTGTTAGAGACTTGAGGAGGCTGAATGGATTGATCCTGTTGCTGCATCACAGGATACTGGTGCCACATGGCCTACTCTGTGTGCAGTGTTATAGACTCGAGGAACTGAGTGGCCTCCTCCTGTAACTGTATATCAGGCACCAGGGGCTGAATAACCTCGTCCTGTTCTATTGCAACAGGGTCGAAGGCCTGAATATCCTCCTGCTGTTCCTGTATAACAGGCTGGAGAAGTGGAATGAGCTGTATAATTGGCTTCTGTTGCTGACTCTTTCCGGTGTTCTATTTAAAAATAAGATAATCTTTTATTCTTGCAAACTCTAATGCGTATTAGATCAAACTGATCATCCTTTCCTTATAAGTTAACGCCTTCATTGCGGGAATTAGTTGAAGGTACAATTTCTGAGCTGCTTCCAATATAACAATATCCTTTCTTCAGTAAGGAGGCGAAATCTGTAAACACTACTCCAGGTGTGATATGATCAAGATCTTGTACAGCATCAACAACGCTTTACTAGCCTGATGTAAAGTTCCCTCCCAGGTTAGAGCAGTCTCAGCTGTCTGGGGGAATGCATAGTAGTGTTGAAAAATCTCTGTAAATTTTGTCACAAGCTCTCAGATGTTAAGAAGGAGGTCTCTGCAGGGTCGACAGGCCTATGTTTCCCGTTCCCTTTTCCAATACTGAGATTGGTGCTGGATGTTCTGTCTGGGTTTATCCTTTAAGACCTCGGAGCAGTTTGATACAATAGAGTGTCTTGCTTGGCTGTTTAAGAGACCATTGAAGAGTTTATCACATGTCTGTGTGTCTGGAGTCACTTTTAGACCAGAGCAGAAAACATGGGAAATTCACTTCCTGAAATTACATTGGGGAAGCAAATTGGTGTTTGCAATCGACATTGGCTTCAGGTCACTGTTACTGACACCAGATTTTAGATCCCCACATTTTATTTATTATTTTTAACTTCTACCAGCTGCCAGAGCATTTGAATGGTCTGGATTAGTAATGCAGTGACATTTCCACAACATCACCATCTCAACATGGGGACCTATCGTAAATCACAATGAGCTGGTTATTTCTGTGCTTATTGACAGCTCAGCCAAAAGTAACTCCGACCAATTTAACTACCGTGATGGAACTGAGGGAGTGATATTGGTCATACTCTAATTATTCTCCTCTTATGGGGCTTGTCATAGTAATTTTCCACATTGCAAATAGATATCAGAGTTGGAACTGGAATGAAAGAGCTTCTCGAGGAACATGGTTTGTTGTACATTGCTTTGTCGTATCTATTGTGTTCAGATGTTTCTCATGTCAATTAGAGCGAATCAGATTTTTTGAAAACTGCCATCTGTGATTCTGTGGGCATCCTGACGAGGTGAAGTGGATCATAGACTCAACATTTCTGGCTGAGAATGGTGTGAATGCTACATCATTGTCTTTTCCACTGATGTGCAGGGTTGTTCCATTATTTAGGATGGGGACATGTGTATGACACTCTCCTGCAGTGAGTTGCTTTATCAATTGATGACTGGATGTGGCAGGACTGCATAGCTTCGATTTGATCTGTTAGTCTTGGGATCATTAGGCCCTCTCTATCAGATGTAAGTTCTGCAGTTTGGGATGTAACCAGTCAAGTGCGGTAGCTTTATGGTTTGCCATCAGTTCTAGGTACACATTGTTCTGACCCTGGCATGTTTACCCACATGCGTCATTGGACCATAGATCAGCTTACTGATAAAAGAAGACTGAGGGATTATCCCGGTCAAGAAGTTACAGATTATAGTTAAATATAATTCTGCTTTTGTTGTTGCTGTGGTTTACAGCAGCACATTTAATACAGGATTTGAGCTGCAATATCTCCAATGCAGTTCAGCTGCCTGTCCCCCAGTTCACACCGAGACCCATTCACCCATCAGCCCTGTATTCAGTGACCTACTCAGGGTTCTCATGTGGTACACGTCCAATTTTATATTCTCATTCCACTGAGGGTCTCTCCATGGTGTCACACTTACAATTTGTCTCATTCCTCAACACCCTTTAATATATTCGTCTGAATACTTTGCTTTCCAGTATGTGCTACCTTCCGTGATTAGAGTGAATACATCTCCCTCTGTTTCTCTCCCTGACTAAGAGTAAGAGCTCTGTAAATGTCAGTGATGCCAGCCTCATGTAGTTTCAGCACCAATGAATTTGTGCATCTTGTGTTAGCGTTCACTTCCTGGTATATGGTGCACCAGGTTGAACAGGGGGGTTGAGCAATGTTGACAGACATCTTTGAAACGTCTTGAAAAACAGAAATTGCTGGAGTGGAGTGAAAGTAGAGTTAATCATTTGGGTCCAGTGACCGTTCTTCAAGGCCCACAATTTCTTTTTCTGTTCTGGTTTCAGATTCCAGTATCAATAGTTAATTGTTTTATTGAAAATGTGTTTTGTTAATTTCTGGAGAAACACAACAGATCTGGCAGCATCTGCGAAGACAGCGAAACAGAGTTAGCGTTTCAAGTCCAATGTGACTCTTTGTCAGAATAGAAAAAGGATTGAAAAATGAACTTTTAAATCCCTTGACAAAGATAGAGGAGGGGTGATGAGAAACAGAAGGTGTGGAGGCGCAATGCAACTGACGAATGGACTTTTGGTTGTGGTAAAAGAGTATCAAATGCGAAATGAGTATAAATTACATTGTGAATGGGGGGTGAAATGGTTTCCTTAATTGAGTGCAAAGACAAACGATTCACAAACAGGGTAAGTTCATTGGGAGACTAGGAGAAGGAATGTATAAAGATTGGAGAACAACCACACTGGGGTCAGGCTGTGGAAATATGGAATTGAACTACAACTCCTTCAGGCTGCAACGTCCCAAAGTGTAAAGTGAGATGTTAATCGAGCTTCGGTTGTGCTTCATTGGAATATTGCAGCAGCCCAGGATCGAAATGTCAGCATGAGAGCAAGGTAAGTTACTGAAATGCGAAGCAAGGAGAGGGTCGGGGTTATTCCATCAGACAGAGTGGAAGTGTTCAACAACACAGTCTCTGGTTAGTCTCCCAGTGTGAAGGAGACTGCATCCTCAGCAGCAATGACAGGAGACCGGATTGAAAGGATACAAGTGAAATGCTGTTTAATCTGGAATGTGTGTATTGGGTTGTTAAGAAATGAGGAATGAGTCAGCGATCTTTTCAAATGTCCAAATTTATTTCTTCTTATATGTAGACTACGTTTTCCACAACTTGGAGAGACTAAGTACTACAGGTGCGGGAGGCAGAGTTAATAAACCTGGAGTTGGATAAACACAATAGACCAGACAGAATCAGAGGAGCAATAAAGGCAATATATTGATCTTGGACCTTCCATCAGGACTGGCAAGGGGGAGGGGAGCCCAAAAATGGAGTGATGGGATACGGATGGGCGAAGGGTAGGTATGATGATGGTAGGTACATGCAGGCATGGGGCTACTGTAATTGGTCAGTGGGAAGGGTGGAGCGGGTATTTGAATGAGAAGGTGGACAGATCTGTCTGGTCAGGGAGAAGGGACATGGGATAAGGCTGCAGATGGAGGGAGCTTGAAGCTTCTGCAGGCAACGTTGACGCCATTGGGCTATCAGCTACAAATGTAAACACTCAGGTGGTGTTCCCTGACAATGGACAGGCTATGGATGGGCATGTCGCCGGACGAGTGGGAGGGAGGATTAAATGGATGGTAACTGGAAAGCCTGGTTGATTGTTTCGTGCAGAGCACTGATGCCCCACACAGAACCTGATCCTGGCCCACCGAGCTCATCTCCAACTCCCGATGTGGTCTCCTCTATGTCATGTAGACCAAAGGGAGATTCAGGGACATATTCATGGAGCATCTGCTCTCTGTACACTTTAACCAACTCAACATTCCAGTTGCTATTCATGTCAATTCCTTCACCCCACCCCGCCCTGCACATCCAGCGACAGGTCCATCCTTGGCCTCCTCTACTGTCAGAGTGAGGCAAAACAGCAACTGGGGAACACAATCTGATCTTTCAGCAGGAGAGCTTACAGTTTAATGGTCTCAATATTGACTTCACTATCTTCAAGATCTCTCCAACCACAGCCTTATCCCATGTTCCCCTTCCCTGACTTGACCTAATCTGTCCATCTTCCCATCCACATATCTGCTGCACCCTTCCCACTGACCAATAACAATATCCCCCTACTTGCATCACTTATCATCAGCTGAAAATGTGTTGCTGGTTAAAGCACAGCAGATTAGGCAGCATCTCAGGAATAGGAAATTCGACGTTTCGAGCATAAGCCCTTCATCAGGAATGGCTTATGCTCGAAACGGCGAATTTCCTATTCCTGAGATGCTGCCTGACCTGCTGTGCTTCAACGAGCAACACATTTTCAGCTGTGATCTCCAGCATCTGCAGACCTCATTTTTTACTCACTTATCATCATCCCACCTACCCTTCCACCAGCCCCACGCCCCTCCCTCTATTTACTCTCATGTTCTCCTGCCCCCGCCCCAATCCTGACGAGGTCTTTCACCCTGAAATTTTGACTTTCCTGTTCCGAGGATGCTGTCTGACCTGCTGTGCTTTTTCAGCTTCACATGTATTAGCTACATAGTTGCCCATTGACACCTTCGCAGCAACAGATTTTATTTTGTTTTTTATACATTTTGTTTAGTCTGTTTACTGACAAGCTTCTCTCAACATTCTCACTGCAGGATCAAGGAAGCAGTCTCTTTATCACGTATGTTCCTGTCTCCTTCGAACTAATTTTATTTGTTTCAACCGTATTTTCAAGTCTGCTGTTCAAAATAGCATTGAAAATTTAACACATTTTATGCTGTAGTTTAATCACACCATATCCAATGGACGTCATAACTTCCTTGTTTTTATATTTCACACACCCAAGGATCCATTAAGTCTTTCTATACAGCAGTTAGAACTCGTCTGGCCATTTATAATTTCCTGACTTTCCTCTCCTTAAACGGGGAGGTTACATTTACCAGTCCTCCCTCACTCCAAAGTTTCCTGAAAGCTCACCAGCAATGTCTCCATAATCACCTTCGATATCTCTTTAGAACGACGGCGTGTTGTCCGACTGGTCTCGGTGATTGATCCAACTTCACCTTCTACAGCACCTTCTCCTTTCTGATGGTCATTATACCCACCTCTGTCTCGTCACTGTCTTGAAGTTCTGGTATTATGCTGGTGTCTTAGACTGATGCGAAGGATCTATTCAATTCCGCTCCCATTCCATTGTTTCCTGTAACTATTCAAGCTTCATTTTCCAACAGTTCTTTGAGTGTTCTTTTCTCCCTGCCTTCCTTGTTATATATTATAGTCCTTCAATATTCTTTTATATGATTAACAAGTGTAATACCATATTTCACCCTCTCCTCCCATTTGCTCTCATTAGCTATCCGTGCCGGAATGAGTAGGCTTCGTACTCATTTACATTCCCAATAATCTTCACCACATTGTGTGCATTTTCTTTTGATTTTATGCTGGCTCTGAGTTCGTCATTACTCACAGCTGCCTTGTCTTCCGCTGAATATCTTTCTTCTTACTTGGGATGAATTTCTGATGTGCTGCTGAATTATCTTCAGATACGCCTGTCATTGCTGCTTCACCATATTCCCGTGCTCAGCTCCACTTCCAACTAACACTGGCCGACTACTCCTTCATGCCTACTTAGTTACATTACTCAATAATAAGACATCACATCCACAAGTGAGCAACAGGTGTAAACTGAAGCAGGGAGGTTTGAGAGATGGGACACAAAGAACGATTGGAGGAGTTATTAACTAGATCCAGAGAGAGAGAGAGAGAGAGAGAGAGAGATTGAATATAGATGTGGAGATGTAAAAATAGAGAAGTCTACATGTTTGATAGAATTTGATGTACTTCTGTATTTGGCTTGACAATTCCTGTGTGCTGTGGTCCTTTGTAAAGTGTATGTGCAACAGATTAATATGTTGAAATGCTGGGTCTGATGTCAGAACTTTTATCTCTATCAATATGACAGGTATCGACTGTTGACAGAACCCAGCAGAACAATGTATATGTTTCCCGATAGAAAATTGATTAACTGAAATAAATTGGAACACCAGAAGCATGAAAGTATAACATCCATCCCGATAAGAATTGGATCTGGGAATGCAAGAAATGGGCAGGAGACAGAGGGTACGTTGAGAGAAGGGGAACATAACATCTCAGCTGAAGATTAAAAAAAAACATTTTATTATTTTATAAATTTTGTACATCGCATGCATCATTTTTGTTAACAATGTCTCTCTTGTTCATTCTGAATATGGTACACACATATGAACAGTCTAATCAATCTACACACACACACACACAGATACACACACACACACACACACACACACACTCGCACACACAGATACACATACTGACACAGACACCCACACACATATACACACACACAGGTACACACACAGACACACACACTCACACACAGATACACATACTGACACAGACACACACACACACGCACAGATACACACACAGACACACACACTCTCACAAACACAGACACACACATGCACATAGTCACACACGCAGACACACACACGCAGAAACACACAAACCACACACACTCACAGAGACACACACAGACTCACACATACTCAGACACAGACACACACACACACAGACACAGACACACTCACACACAGACACACACACTCGCACACATACACACCCACACACACAGACAAACAATAACACACATAGACGCATACACAGACACACACACGCACACAGACACACAGACACACACGCTCACAGACACACGCACTATCACACACACAGAGACACACAAACAGACACAAAAACACAGACACACACGTACATACACACAAATACACAAACAGACACACACACACCACACATAGACATACACACACTCACAATCTCAGAGACACACACAGACACCGTCACATGCACACACACTCACACACATACACACTCACACACACAGACAAACACTCACACACACACAGACACTCACACGCACACTCACAGACACACGCACGATCACACACAGAGAGACTCACACAGACACAAAAACACACAGACACGCACACACTCCCATATAGACATATGCACACTCACACTCACAGAGGCACACACAGATACACACACACAAGCACAGACACACGCACACACAGACACGCACACACGTACACACTCACACGCACAGACAAACACACACACACAAAACCTCACACACAGACACACACACAGATACACACACTCGCTTACACACGCACAATCACACACATAGACACGCACACACAGGCACAAAAACACACAACACACACACACACACACACCCGCACGCACACTCAGACACAGACACACTCACAGGCGCTCACACACAGACACACACACGCAGAAATACACACAGTCACACATACAAACACACACACTCACACACACACACTCACACACACAGTCTCAGACACACAATCACAGACACACACACACACAGACACACAAACACTCTCTCTCACACACACACTGACACACACACAAACACAGACACGGGCACACACACATAGACATACACAGACGTACAGACACATACAGACGCATACACACACTAATACACACACACAGATATAGACACACACACAGTCTCACGCACACTTACACAAACACAGGCACACAAACAGACACACGCACACAGACAAGCACACATTCACACACACTTACAAAGACACTGATGCCCACACTCAGACACACAGACACTCACACACAGATGCACAAACAGACATTCACACAGACACGCATTCACACACCTACACACACACAGACACACGCTCACAAACACAGACACACACATACACACAGATACACACACACAATCATTTTTCGGCCATTCTATTTCAAATTATCTTGTTTTGTTTGCACTGTCATTTGTCATTCCTTATTCTGAGTATGTTCTGTTTCATTCTCTTCATTTTATTTTATTCTGTCCGTCAAGAAGACATTGGGGTCTGAGGGGATGTCACTTTACTTCTCATCAGTCTCCACAGCCCCTGTTTTCTATTATTTCCTGTTTCTTAACCCATGAAAAATATGGACTGTGTCTGACCCTTGAATCCCAACAAACAGGTCAATATTAAACAGAACATTTACTTTTGTGCTACAGCTACAAAAAAATCTAAAAATGAAAAGACATACAGACTGTGCAATAAGATGTTTGCATCTTTACAAACAAATATAGAATTTCATTGTATAAACGATAAACAATTAACTGGTAAGAGCTGTGAGAGTAAAATCCAGGGAAATCCGTATTTCTTGTGTATGTTCAGGGCAGGTGGGCCCAGAGACAGGTTTTCTTTTGGAAGTTGTTGTGGTGGAGAAGACTTAAGTGTAGTAACAACGTCTCAAATGGCTCTGTTTACTCATGATTATTCAGGCAGGTTACTATCCCATCCTCGGTATTGTTGGTGTTCCTGGTGAGTCTATCTCTGCCCATTTACTAATTCTCTAACCCATTGTGAACATCATCGTTTTCTCTGTGTATTTTGCAAATATATTGTCTTCGTTTTCAACCACAACCTCCATTTCTATACCATAAATTTCATATCCTTCCCTTACAGACATCTGAGGAGAAACAAAAGTGTTCATAACCACGATTATCCCATTTCGTCCTGAACTGATTTATATCTCAATGTTCCGTCTACCACAAAACATGTCCACTCCCACCTTCACAATATCCCCAGTCTTCACTTCTGCCTCAACACTGCTTCTGAATGATCCATCATCCACACCTTTCCAGTTACAATTCTCTTCTGGCAACTCTTCTCGTTACACATATTTTGATCGCAAAATTTTTCTTACCTCGACCTGGGCCAATGCCAGGTGCAAAGTGTGAGGTGGTCACAGCTTTGTGTCACCTGTTTCAGCATAACCTGTAACCTCACACGAGGGAGAGGACTATACTGTCAGTGACCAGGAAGTGACAGTTTCATTGAACTGTCTTCATTCCAGAACTTTCTGAGCAGGAGTGGGTGTCACGTCCATCATCTCCCAATTGCAATGCTCCAATGTATTCACACAGTGACGGAATCCATCTCTGCCTCCTGCTGAGGGTAATAACTTCGTGCTGTCTCCAGAATGGAAGGTCCCGAAAATCTTCCAGAAATATTGTGGGACAGATTGACTGGTGAACCTGTGCATGATTAGAATTAATAAAGTGAACTTACTCAAAAAAGCTAATTGAATTGAAGGTTTGCAAGTTACTGCACCAAATGACCTCCACCCCAAAGTTTTGAGGGAAGTGGCAATACAGCTCGTGGAAGTGATCTCGAGTCATACAGGACAGAAACAGACTCTTCGTTCCAATCAGTCCATGCTGACTATTCCAATTCCAAACTAACTTAGTACTTCCTGCCCCCGCTTGGCCCATATCTGTCCAAATCTTTTCTATTGATGTAATTATTCAAATGTCTTCTAAACGTTGTAACGACAAGAAAGAAGTATTGATTACCCTTCACATTTCTTTAGACTCTGGAAATTCTTGTTCCTGCAGACTGGAAAGTAGTTATTGTAATCCGAAATATTAGAACCAGTTTGTGAGATATTGTATAACCCGACACTTGGGAAATCACGGTGTAACTTGGCAGAGTCAGCTCAGATTTAGAAACCGGAAATCATCGTTAGAAACCTGTGTAGTTTGTGTTAGTTGATGCATCCACAAAAGAGAACCAGTGGGACTGGTGTATTTGAATTTGCAGAATACGTTTTTGCATTGTTGCTAACAACTGAACGAAGAAAGTTGGAGTACATTGATAAGGTGCGGACGGGGTTAACTGGATATACCACATGCATTGAGAATTGGTCAGAGGAAGCAACACACAGCTACTTGCACTTTTATGGACCGAAGGGAGTTACTTGTGGAATATCACATGTTTCAGTGCTTGAACAATAACAGTTTGAAAGGCATAGAAATGATTTGGAGGAGAGAAATAAACAGCATATATCTCATTTTGTATTGATTAAATGGTAAGAGATTGAGAAGTGTTGTTGTCCAAAAGGACCTAAATGTCCTTCATCATGAGTCACCAAAATAGCACACCCAAGGCATAAGTATTGTGCATCTTATATGCTATGTTGCCCTTCATTGTAATATGATTCAAGTGCATAGGTAAAGCCGTCTTCCTGTACATGCAGGGCCTTGATGAGAGAGTATTTGGGGCACTGCTAACATGTATGATCTCCCCAAAAAATTATAACCAGTCTCATCTAAGAAATTATGATACCATGAGGAGAGGGTGAAGAAACTGAATTTTTACTCTATAGTGCCGTGAGACAAGGAGAGATGACAGCGTTGAAACGTGAGGGTTAGCGACGATCATATATTTCTAAAGAGACATTGCTAGGGCGTGAAATAATTACTTGATTAGATTTATTATCACATGTACCTAAATGCAGTGAAAAGCTTTATTTGCGAGCAGTACATGCGGATGATAGTAAGCAAGATCACACTGATTATAGGTTGAAAAATAAACTTGGGCAGAGTAAGGCGTATATGTTACATTGGCAGGACATTCAATTAACACAAGATCAGCATGAATTGGAGTTAGATAGCCCATTCATCAGTCTAACATGGTATTCCTAATACTTTATATGCCTCAATGAACTCTCTCCACATTAATGTGCCGTCTGGATGAGGTCCCAAAGGAAATGTTTGGAGACTTAGGAACCAAGTTAAAAAGTAGGACCTCACAGGTAGTCATCTCAGGATTGCTACCAGTGTCAGGTGCTAGTCAGAGGAGGAAACATAGAATGATCAGGAAGAATTTGTGCATTGAGAGATGGTGTAGGAGGCAGGGGTTCGGATTTTTGGGACACTGGGACCGGTTCTGGGGTAGGTGGGACTATTAAAAATTGGATGGTCTACATCTGGATGGGACTGGAGCCAATGTCCTAGCGGTTGCTTTTGCTAACGCTTTTGGTGGGGGGGAGGTGTTGTTAAAACTAATGTGGCAGGGAATTAGGAAACAAATGAGGAGGCTGCTGGCCAGGAAGGAGGTAATAACTAACACCTAAGGAACTAGATAACGAAATCTGCACGATTAAGGGAAAAAAATGGGCAGGAAGCAGAGGATGAACACAGAAGGGCTGGTAGTTTTAATGAGGAAGTATAGTAGGTAAGGCAGATGAACTTACGGCTTGGAATAGTACCTGGGAATATAATGCTATTCTTATTACAAAGACTTCGTTGAGGATTGGCAACTAAATATCGCAGGACATTAATGCTTCTGGCAGAGTAGAGAGGAAGGTAAAGGGGGTGGAAGGAAGCGTTACTGGTCAAAGAAGATATCACAGCTGTATTAAAGGAGGGCACCATAGAAGATTGGAGCAGTGAGGCAATTGTGGGCAGAGCTCAGAAATAGAAAGGGTGCGTTAACAATGCTGGGTCTGTACGACAGGCCTCCCAACACCCAGCATGAGATAGACAGACAAATATGTCGGTAGGTCATAGAAAGATGTAAGAGCAACAGATAGTGGTGATGGGAGGTTTTAATTTTCCCAACATTGACTGGGATTCACTTAGTGTTAGAGGTCTAGATGGAGCACAAAATTGTAAGGAGCGTCCAGGCGCGTTTTCTCGATCAGTATAGAAATACTTCAACTGGCAAAGCAGCAATATTAGACCTGGTGTTGGGAAATCAGCCCGCCCGGGCGGTTGAAGTTTCAGTAGGGGATTACTTTGGAAACAATTATCACAATTCGATTAGTTTCACAATAGTCATGGACAAATATAAGAGTGGTCCTAAAGGAAGAGTGCTAGACTGGGGGAAGGCCAACTATAGCAAACTTCGGCAGGAACTGGGGAATGTAGATTCATTCCCTATGTAGGCGGCATTTAAAAAGAGATTAATTAGAGTTCAGGACAGATATGTTCCTGTGAAAATGATGAATAGAAATGGCAAGGTTGTTAAAACGATGGATGAAAATGATATTGTGAGACTAGCTAAGAGGAAAAAGGATGCCTACATAATGTCTAGGCGAATGAAGATAGATGACGCCTTGGAAGAATGTAGGTGAATCATGAATATAAGTCAATCTGAAATGAGGAATTAAGAGTGCTAAAAGGGGTCATGAGGTATCCTTAGCGAGCAGGATTAAGGAAAACCTCAAAGCCTTTTATTCGAATATAAGAAATAAGTGGGGAACTAGGGAAAGGGTTGACCCGCTCAAGGACAAGTCAGGAAAGATATGCTTGAAGGCAAAGAAAATGGGTGAGATTCTTAATCAGTACTTTGTATCGATATTCACCAAGGAGTGGGACATGGTGGATGTTGATGTTAGGGATCCATCTTTGATTACTCTAGGTCAAGTCAGCGTAAGGAGGTATGAAGCGTTGTGTATTCTAAAGGCATTGAGAAGGGTAAGTCCCCAGACCTGGATGGGATCTACTCCAGATTACTGAGGGAAGTGAGAGAGGAAATAGCTGCCGCTTTAACAGCTATCTTTGCTGCGTCCTTGAACTCGGGGAAGGTCCCAGGGGAATGGAGAATTGCTAATGGTTTTCCCCTCGTTCAAGGAATAATCCAGGTAATTACAGACCTGTGAGCTTGACATCAGTGGTAGTGAAACTACTGGAGAAGATATTGAGGGATAGCATATATACCCATTTGAAATAAAATGGGCTTCTCAGTGATAGGCAGAATGGTTTTGTGCAATCAATGTCATGGCTTACAAATTTAACAGAACTCTTTGAAGAGGTGATAAAGTTGATTGATGAGGGAAGGCAT